>NC_056739.1:1235670035-1235745035 GCF_019279795.1 Protopterus annectens
TGGTGGTGCATATGTCTAGCTGTGCCGTAGTCACGGCTGTCACACCGTCTGGGTCGATCGCAGCTGGTTGATATTGCGAATGGGTCAATTTTTGGAGTCCTACAATGGACACCGATGTGCATATGTAAAGTGTCACCATCTGGCCAGTGGTTTTGACTGCTGCTGTATGTTCCCCAATCGCGGATGTCTGTTTGACTACCCATATTATGTATTACTTGGCCTATCTATATACATGTGCCAGTAAGCGGAAATACAGCAAACCTTGAGTCCTGGTCATCTTCATAAAAGACATTATTGAACATATATCGGCCAAAACAGACAATGACAAAAACGATACACTCCACAGTCAAAAGATACTGAGCTCTTTCACCCACTAACATGGGGCATCGTCAGATCTGAAATACATTAGATAGTCGTCCCTTATACACTTCCTTCAGAGTCAGTTTAAAGTCAATTAATCAATAAACCTGCTCATAGTTAAGTGGACAGTGCTCCAAGTCTTGATGATAACGTGACATATACAAATCAGTGTTGCATACATTACTTAATGGAAACAATAATACAACAACAATGTGTTAATATAACTACAATATTGGTCAATACAATCAGTATATTGAAACATAGTTGATAATTGTTGTGAGTAAACCTTAGAATGTAGTGTGTTGATCATGATATTGTATATCAATGTGTATAATTGTTGCATTACGATTCCAAAGCATGGAATCAATAAGTACAATTAAAGCATATTTTGTATAAATATGAATGTAAATAAGAGTCACAATGTTAAATATGAATATGACTGTATTATAACTATATCAATATGACATGGAATAAACTGTAGTTGTTTACATCTTGTTTTCAAGTGACAAATCTATGTCCATGCGTCATATATACGGGCCGTCGGACTGCTGTGTGTAGATATATACATGTGAACCCCTCGTTTCATACCTTTCTTTGTTACTGTCTGTGGATTACCTGTGTACACACATCAATTACCATGCCATACCTTTCCACTGTACAGGTTCTGGCATGGTGTATGGCTGGTTGGCCCTTAATATTGCTGTGTGTTACATTGACCAGGGTCTATCTGGCAATTTGCTGGCGTGTCATGTGTGACCTTCTTGCTTCTTTAGGGACCTGATCCCATAATTGTGACGTGCTTCCACTGGCCATATATCTGTCTGTCGTCTGGGATCTGTGTGTAACCAGTCCTTTCAGGACACTTTCTATTGTTGTTCTTTTTTGGTTACATATATGAGTACTTTGGTATGTTGTGCTATTATTGTGTGTGGAGCATTTCTCCACGGGCCTCTGCTGACACTGCACATATATCCAGCTAGCCTAGCCCGGTCAACAAGTGTGAGCCAACTGAACGCAATTCATACGGGGGCACCTTCTGACAAGTGGGTCGGGTTACTGATGCATAACCGTCATCAATCCATACTACTAACACATACGTTATTCTATCCACATTCTATGTTTGTCTCATCACATAGCGTGTGTTTCTCACTATTTCTAACGGTACTTTACATGGCATTGCCCGATTCCATACTTTCAGATGCTGACATTTTTGAGACATGTCTGGTTGACGTGGAGGACACATCCTTAACCTGCCCTGCTTTGAGTGGATCACACACGCACGCACTTGCATTTCCTAATTGTGGGTTACGCGCAGGCGCACATGCATATCCGTATTCTGTTTACATATGTTTACTGGGTCTGTGTGGTTACATGGTCTGTGTTAGTTGTGACTATTCCGGTAACATATCTCTGATCCGGTTGACGGATGTGTGCAGAACGCATACGTACACCTTTATACATGTAACAGTCTTTGCAGCATGGGCGCGTACGTACACGTTCACATTTATATGTTCTATAGTCGTAATTCAAACGGGACTGCATTCACGTTTGCCGGTTACTGTGACCACTACACGTTAGCTGTTCGGTGTCATTAATATGCATACCCATGGTACTTAGCTACATTTACATATCCCCCCCCACCCCCCCCCGCACTCACGCCCGTCACAGGCATCCATTCTCCTGCTGGGAAAGGTGCGGTACTACATGTTAAACATTCCTTATTCCCTCCCGCTCATGGCCCAGGATGCATATGTCATGACCGCAGGGATGTTCAGATCACAGGGGCTTATATCCCCTACGCATACAGGCCTTCAATTGTCAGGGTGTTCCTGTGGTGCTTTGGGTTTGGTCTTGTCCGCCCAGTGTACGGAACTGCCCTGACCGTGTATGAATGTTAGATGAGTCACATGGGCACAGTTTGTCCGTGTCTATGATACCATGTCCCCCATTATTCCTAACCGTGTGCTGATTGGCCGGCGTACCCGTTGTAGATCTTGTTATAGTAATTGCACATGGTCTGGTCGAACGGACCTATTTCCATTACTAACCCTCGGTATTTATAACCTGTCTCGCTATATTACATGGGTTTAACATTGCGTGACGGCTTTCACTGAGCCACGGACATGTCCGTTGCTTAGTTTGGGCCAGTCCCGCTCTGCTACACACATTTAACATGGCGGAACAGGTTGAACAACTCAGCAACGGGGACATCGGGCTCTCCGTCGCTGTTTAGTATTGAATCGCTATGTTGACTTTGTTTCACAGAGCGAGACAGTGTCGACATTGGTAACGGACATCTCCTGCAGTATGTCCGCACCGCCGCAGGTGCCGTATGTCTGCGTTTGGGCGGCGGACAGGCATTATGCTGTGCCATTGTGTCTGGGAATATATGGTTTCTTTCCATAGATGATATGGCATACTAGCAATGAACCGCGTCTCGGTGTGGGTACTGCTGTATTTACCCATGGCAAGAGTGGCCTTAGGTCAAGTGGTGCCCTAGGCAGAAGGACTCCATGGTGCCACCGCCACATCACCCGCTACCCCCGTCCTGGTCTACCTACACCAAGTAAAGGCTGGAAAGGTGCCTCGAGTAGAGCGGCGCCATAGGCGGCTGCCTAGTTGGCCTATGCCTAAGGCCAGCTATGTGTGTGGTCCCTCGGGTGTCGGACTCGGGAACGCACCATGTCTGCCGTGGGTATATCTAGCATTACCCACATCCGGGCGTGGTTTATTGCTATGATGTTCCATGTGTACGGACACGTGTGTTTGGACAACCTACAATAGCTTCTGCTATTGGCATACAATGCTGTGGGTGGTGCCGGTTACCATACATATGCCTTTCTCAAAAGCCGAATTCACACTTCTGAACACTACTGTGGTCTCCTTTAAGGCCCCTGAGCCAGTGGTACACATTACTCAAACCGCTGAATCACGTACATATGCCTTCCACCAGCACCTACAGGACTGCATGGATCAGGCAATCCCATACAAAACTGAGACTCTTTGTACCAAAGCCAAGCATCCAGTCTGGTGGACCCCAGCCATGAACAAGCTCTACAATGACAGGAGGTAGCTACTACAAGATAGAGCGGAATACTTGTAAGGTAAGACACCCTTGCTCATTATATGTGAAGAACTACAAGCTGTCATGAAATCATCCACCGGAAATTCAACAGAGAAATCAACAAGGACTCAACAGACAATCATAAGGCCTTCTTTAGCTATGTTGGACACCTGGGAGAACACTCCCAGATATGCTCAGACTGGGTTCAGAATGATGTGAAGATGACTGAACCTACACACATTGCCAACATACTGGCTGACAGGTTCGGTGCTAACTTCTCCCCCCCCCCCCACATGGAGAGATATCTATACCAGAGGATTGTAGATCCTGGAACATCTGTAACGCACAGGTGGGAAATGCTCTCTCCAAGGCAGTAAACACAGCATCCATGGGACCAGATGGTGTCCCAGCTGTGTACTCCATATACTCAATGGGGAATTAAACCCACAGTTAGGACAGCTGTTTAATCTTAGCCTCACCTCAGGATACGTACCCAAGTAGTGGCACAAGGCGACTGTAGTCCCACTTCACAAGGATGGTGCCTCCACTGACCCTGGTAATTACCATCCCATTAGCTTGACAAGCCTTATCTGCAAAGCCATGGAGAAGGATCATAATGGAACTTATAGATAAAGACATAGGGGACTTGCATACTTTGGATCCAACCCAGTTTGGCTTGGTCAAAGGCAGATCATGCCTTTTAAACGTGTTTGACTTTTTAGGATCAGTCACCTAGGCCATTGATGAGGGTAAAGCAGTCCATACAGCCTTCCTCGACCTGGCAAAGGCCTTCAACACAATACCCCCCTCAAGTATCATTGATAAACCCGTCAGCTTGAATGTAAATACATACATCGCCAGATGGGTTGCAAACTGGCTAAGTGACAGAACCCACACAGTCATAGTTGCTGGCACTATGTCATACTCACAGCCGGTCACAGGTGGTGTCCCACGGGGCTCAGTCCTGGGTCCACTATTTTCGGCATCTACATTTCCAAAGTACAAGCAAACACAGGGGGGTTATGGCTGACAATGTTTGCAGATGACTGCAAACTGGGTGCCATAGTCGGACACACATCTGACACAGATATCCTTCAGAAGGGCCTCACAGATATGCATAACTGGTGCCAGAGACATGGCCTACAGCTAAATGCCGGGAAATGCATAGTCATACCCTTCGGGAAGAACAAGGTTACCCCTAGCTACCATATAGGTGGCAATCCACTGAGCACAGAGGGAGTTACCAGGGATCTGGGGACCGGGTTGTCAGTAACCGTTAGATTCGACAAACACGTTGCTATCGTAGTTAGGTAGTCCTTCTACATTGCCCACCTGATCATGAAGGGATTCACATCTAGATCAGGGGAGGTCATTGTCCCCTTGTACTCATCACTCATTAGACCTATGATTGAGTACAATGCCCCGTTCAGAATGTATCTGACCCGACACCTGCAGCAGCTGGAAAGGCCCAACAGTTCACCGACAAACGGATGCAGGGTCTCAGGAATATGTGTTATGCTGACCGACTGAAAGGATTCCAGCTCTATTCAGTCGCATACCACTTGCCCAGAGGTGACCTGTGCCTGGCATACAAGGCCATGTCGAACCCAGATTTGATGACTATGCTTCACCTAAAGAATCTAGATCCCTCAGAACCACAAGGGCAGGTGACGTGCACCTTGACACTGTCATTAATAGAATGTGCTGGTGGGACAGATTCATCACCCAGACACTCACTATGCTGTGGAACAACATCCCAGTACATGTGAGGCAGAGCACCTCGCTGGCCTTGTTTTAGTATTTTGACAAGGATGTCTGAATTGATTTATTTAACTAACCTTCTAAATGAATATTTACTTTACCACATTGTGAATCTTTACATTTCATTGATATATTTTACATTAGTCATAATCATAAGGTTTATCTCTATATATTATGGTTCATTTATATTACTAGGTGTCTCTAGTTCTTTTAATATATTGGCACAATCCCTAGAACATATATATGTAGCTTATACACTCAGACATTTGGAAAACATTATGTTGGTTCTTCTTTCATATATATACATATATTGTTATTTTTCTATGAAGAATATACTTTTTGAAGCAATGTCTGATTTACTCACTGTGTGGAATCTGTAACCCAAGTAAAGTTTTTTAGCTTGTTTGCCTTTAAGGCATTTAATTAATACTTAGCACATCTAATTTAATGACCAATTAAGGGTTTTAAATGTAGTAGTTTCAACTGCATTGTATGTATTCTGAAGAAGTCTGCTTATGAAGCACACGAAAAGCACTTCAATAAACTATGGTGACTGCATTTAATTACTGGTGGGCTCTGAGTGGTCACTGATCGTTACTACAGTACCTCATTTTTGCTTTGGACTTTCTCATCTGGTTCTCTGTGTTGTTTGTATGGGGAATGTCAAGTGTAGTCCCTATGTGTATTACCTGTGTAATGCCTTACTGCGGCAGTGTAATTCCACCGGGTTTGCAGTTATGGGTGCCATCTTGGTCGTACGCTTGTCCATCCATGAGAATTGCCTACTGGACACTGGTATAGGGCTGTACACATTTCACACCTGCATTTAGCATTCTCCGGTGGATGCTTTGCATTATTAGTGGGGAGTAAGGCAGGTGCTACGCCCACATCCCTCCCACGGGGCGGGACAAAGGATTACCTGCCAAACGACACCGAGCCCTGTTTCTACATACCCAGGATCCCTTGACTGCAACAATCGACAGTACCCATTACACATCCTTCATGTGTGCGAGACTGTGATGTGGACGCACTTCTATGGACTCGGTACCCTGGGGATTTCTGTGCATATGTGCTGCATTTCATGGACAGCTATCATCAACATTGAACACGCTTGCGGTGCATATGTGTAGCTGTGACGTGGTCACGACAATCGGTTCACGTGGGTGATGACGGAGGCTGGCACGCATTCCGTACTGGAAAATTTTTGGGTCCTACAATGGACACCAATGTGCATATGTAAAGTGTAGAGCTTGTCGGACTGTGTCCGTGTGGCCAGTGGGTTTGACTGCTGCTGTGTGTTCACCAATCGCGGATGTCTGCTTGACTACCCATAGCGTGTAGTGCTACGGAAACCATGTTTTCCGAGACCGGAACCAAATGGTGTACATCCAATGTTGCAGGTTAACAACCGCTTTAATTAATCCCAGAGGTCGGTTGGGAAGTATCGCCACTTTATTGTCGGAACGACACCTCCAGATTAGGTAAATCATGGGCACTTTAGCCCGGTCTTACCGGCCATTTGCAAGTGTAATTAGCAGACACGTGTCAATACATGTATGATAATACATATTGTCATGCCGAAGTTAATCTATGTTATTTGGACAATGGCTTCTGCTATTTACATCCGTTGCTGTGGGTGTTGCCGGTTACCATACACATGGCTTTCTCAAAGGCAGAATTCACAATTCTGAACAGTACTGTGGTCTCCTTTAAGGACCCTGAGCCAGTGGTCAACAGTACTGCAGCCACTGCATCACTTACATATGCTGTCTACCGGTACCTACAGGACTGCATGGATCAGGCATTCCCTTACCCAACTGTGGTTCATTGTACCAATGCCAAGCATCCAGTGTGGTGTACCCCAGCCATACACAAGCTGTACAACGAGAGGAGGTGGCTACTACAAGGTGGAGCAGACACCTTGTGAGGTATGACACCCTTGGTCATTATATGTGTAGAGCTACAGGCTGTCATGACATGGTCCGGGGCACGTTCCACAGATATATCTACATGGACCTGGCTGACAATCATACAGCCTTCATTTGCTATGCTGGACACCTGGGAGGTCACTCCCACATATGCTCTGACTGGGTTCACGATGATGTGGAGTTTACTCAACATACACACATTGCCAAAATACGGGCTGACAGGTTCGGTGAGGACATCTCCACACCCTCCCCCCCACATGAAGAGATGTCTGTACCGGCGGTTTGTGGTCCCCAAATGTTCTGTGATGCACGGGTGGGACATGCTCTCTCCAGGGTAGTGAACATAGCATCCATGAGACCAGCTGGTGACCCGACTGTGTACTCCATGATCTCATTGAGGAATTACACCCACAGTTAGGACAGCTGTTTCTTTGTAGCCTCACCTCAGGTAACGTACCCGGGTTGTGTCGCACGGCGACTGTAGTCCCACGTCACAGGGCCAATGCCTCCACTGACCCTGGTTATTACTGTCCCATTACCATGAGGAGACCTATCTGCAAAGACATAGGAAGGGATCATACTGCGGCTCGTAGATGAAGGCATAGGGGACCTGCATACTTTGCATCCAACACAGTGTGGCTTGGTCAGGGGTGGTTCATGCCTTTAAAGCATCGTTGATGTTTTCGGGACAGTCACCGAGGCCATTGATGGGGGTCTTGCAGTCCATACAGCCTACCTCAACCTGGCAAAGGCCTTCAACACATTACCCCCCTCAGGTATCATTGATAAACCCATCGGCTTGGATGTGAACATGTACATCGCAGGATGGGTTGTAAACTGGCTATGTGACACGGCCCACGTGGTCATAGTTGCTGGCAGCATGTCGGACCTACTGCCTGTCGCAGGCGGTGTCCCAGGGCTCTTCCCTGGGTCCACTCCTCTTATACATCTACATTTCCACAGTACAGGCACACACCGGGGTGTTATGGGCGACATTGTTTGTAGATGACTGCGAAACAGGTGCCATAGTGGGACGGACATCTGACACGGATATCCTTCAAAGGGACCTCCCAGATATGCATATCTGCTGTCAGGGACATGGCCTACAGCTAAATGCAAGGTAATGCAACATCATACCTGTGTACTAGGTCACCCCTGTCCAGCATATGGGTGGCAGTCCACTGAGCGCAGGGGTGATTACCAGGGATCAGGGGACAGAGGTTGTCAGTCACCATTCGTTCAACACACACGTTGCTATTGTGGTTCGGTGGGACTTCTACATTGCCCACCTGTTTGTGCAGGGATTCACATCTAGATCAGGGTAGGTCATTGTCTCCTTGTACTCATTACGTGTTACACCTATGATTGACTACATTGCCCCATTCGGAGGGTATCTGACCCGACACCTACAGCAGCTGGGAAGGCCTCATAGGTTAATTGTCATACAGATACAGGGTGTCATGGATTTGTGTAATGCTGCCCCACTTGTAGGACCCCTGCTCCATTCGGTCACATACCTGTTGTTCAGTGTTGACCTGTGCCTGACATACGAGGCCATGTCGACCCATATGTCATGTCTATGCTTCACCTACTGTATCTACATCCCTAGGAACCACAAGGGCAGGTGACGTGAACCTTGACGCGATCATTAATAGGATGTGTTGGAATGACACATACGTCACCCAGACACTCACTATGCTGTGGATCTACATCACAGTACATGTGAGGCAGAGATCCTTGCTAGCCTTGTTCGGGGGTATGTTGTCCGTTGGATGGGGGATTGCAGATATAGGCCAGGAATTACATCATTATCACTGCTTGACAGAGGTACGGCAATATCATAAGCATTTTATCTCCGGACCGGAAGGTTGGCAAAGGAATCCTAACTATGGTATAGGGTTATGGCTGAACTTGGGTAGATAGCCTACCCTGTACCTATGGACCTATGAACCTATATTCATAGTTTGTCCCATTTACACTTGTCTATCCCTATCCTCTTTCTCATGTGTATATTTCTGTGGCACGTGATTGTCCTCTGTATTACCTGCAGGTATGCTGTCTACAGTGCACATACGTCACGGTTGATTACAGTGTATCTGTGCCCCTACCACTGTGATACTGAGGACTACCACACATCCTTCACAACATTACATGCATATGTCCATTCTATTCTTCTTTGGCCTATGGGGGGGTGTTAAGGCAACGGTTACACATATCCCTGTTTGTGCACGCTTCATGGTGGTGTTTGACCAGCCTCCGTTGCGGTCGTGGGTTGGACGGTAGTGTTGCTGTGTGTTTGGCATGTGTTTTCATTGCCGGTACATCTATGGGAGGTGTGGTTGGCACATGTTCCTCTTTGCAGGGAGCCCCATCCTGGGGTTTTGTGTCACGCATCTGCACTTGGCACGTGCCATATGTCCTGTGCTATTCCCACAGTCGTGTATGCCTTCATGCATTACTACTGCGTGTTACTGGCTGTTTGTATGTGGTACACATGGTGATTGTGGTGGTTGGCTTGACCTATTCCCATGCTAGGACATACACATCTGTCAATTACGTTGTTTAAATCAGACTGTAACACTCATTAGGCTTTTCAAAATGACAGTCAATAACACAGGAAGCTCAGTTTCACAACGTTTTAATAGTGTGCACCAGGAGGCAAATAACTATGCAGTACAAGTATAGAGTTTTGTCTGACTCTATACAAGAAACAGCTGTAAGAGTATTGTGTTTACAATCAGCTTTTGCCCACCTTAATGATGTGGTCAGTCACAGGGCATTTACATCACTATAGTCCACAATATTGTATTCCTACAATGGTGCTAAGGTAATGCTTATTAAATGTTTTCCCATGAGAATAGCACAGCCTTGCGAGGCACATAGTCAATTAGAATGTCCTTCTGTAAATTCTGCTCTGTCAAGGTTCCAAGCCTGTTCGGATACAATAGTCAGTTCATTTCCTACTAGGTTCCTTTGTCTCTCTGGTGAGCAGCTGTACTCTATCTTAGATAGAGCTCACAAGGCCATCCTCCTCAGTGGAAGGATGAAAGATATACATGTACATACATTTATTATTCTCTAACCCAGCAGATAATTAATGCTGAATGACATACGCCTGCTGAACTGGTTACTGCCAGGGTCAGGGTTCGATCACACTGCAGCTACACTACAGGCAATTACATGCATGATAAGTTCTACTGCCATAATGTAAAATGGAATAATATGCATTATACACTATTTGCTTCTAAACTAGCACGTCATATATGTTTAAATATGTATTTTTCTAACATTCTCCCTCCTTTGATTGCTTCTATTCTATCCAGAAACATATACAACATTATTTCATTCCCTAGCCTCTTCCTCTCTGGAACTTTTAACTAGGCAAGTCATTTGTTGTACATTTCAGAAAGGATTTCATTTCCCACTCCAGGTCTTGATACATAGTCTCGGTTACAGATACGTCAACAGAGTCCCTGACTAATACTTTCATACAAGGTATCCCGCAACAGACACATGCTCCCAATATGAGCAGAACAACACAAATGGTAATCAAGATATTCAGTATGAGTGAACCCCATCCACCAAATGGTTTCTGGAAATAGTTCGTCAGTGGGTTTGGGCCTGGTTCCGCCATGGCTGATACCTGCTGTATTACCTCTAGGTGGTCGTTGATTTCGTGCTTATTATGTGGTACTTAAACACAGCAGTCTTCTTTGATAAGCGCGCACGTACCACTTCTCGCCACCAGGGTGCAGTTGTGAGCCATTACATTTTGTGGCACAACAGTTCTCATTGCATTCAGTTCATCAGTCACAAGTTCGAGAGCGAACAGTCGCATTGCTCATTCCTTCGAGAGGTTTTGACAACTTCCTCAGTTCCCTGATTGATTTCACTGCTCCATAAGCTGGGATTGTTCCAGCCCAGGATATAACACTGTCACTCAAGTCCATATGAGTCAATTTTCCTTTATCTCTTGCAGAAGAATGATTTTTCCAAACAGCTTCCATTTCACCCACTGGATTAGTAGGTTTCTCGACTGAGTTCCCAGTTCTTCGAGCTATATCTCTTACATTTTGTTTCGTACCCAGAGGCAATTCTGCAGTATGTCATATGGCTGGAGCCAGATAACCCAAAAAACAACTGCGGACCAATTCTCAGGTAACCATTGATATGCTTTTTTCCCACAAACAAAATAACAATATTCTACTTTACTACTGATGCGGGTTAACTCTGCATGTAACATTTTCCTGTCTACAACAGACAACTGTTTATACAATTCAGGATGTTTCTGCACATCTTTCCACGTTGTTCTCATTAAGCTTAAATACAAATCATGAATGGTGCTACAACTAGTACTGTAATCTTTGGCTGTTATATGACATTTGTAAGACACAGTTATGTTACAATTACTCCCACCAACTTGGACTGTATCATGTTTATGAAAACAAACAATTCCTTTTTGTGTAACAGGTAAGTACAGTGCCACTTTGTCCTGTGATCTCACAGAACCTGTATCAAAAGGTAAATATTCACAAGTCTCAATCTATCACCAAGGGGACAGCATACATCGGAAGTCCTCCATATGATGTAGGTATGGCAGTACAAACCCAGCAATTTGAAATGTTCATAGTCTGTACATGCACACGTCATGGCTAGGTATGTGTTGAGGTTTGGATGCCAATCTGTGGCCAGTTCATCACATCTCACTATTTGTATCTGTGTAGTTATATGCAGGAAAGATCCCAGCAAAAGTAAAGTCACCACAAACATGGTTAATAGGTGTATGATCAGTAGGACAGTAAACCAATGTCTTTGGGGTTGCTTTGTATTGTTATACACTCTGCCCTGGGTGATTCTGTCTCTATGGTATATCGGCTACAACATGTAAATCAGACTGGATATTCTTTACAGGTTTGAAAAGGGTGAGGTGAACCCAGGACGACCTTTCCGCAAACTTTACTGCAGTAGGCGTTGCCAACAGTACCTGGTACGGACCTTCCCACGTTGGACTCGTCCGGTTACTTGTTTGGATAACAGTCAAACACACCCAGGATACTGGAGTCAGCTCTGCATCCGGCTTCGCTTGCTCTTTATCTGAAAAAGAGTTTAACTGCAAAACAGTGTTATTGGTTAACAATCCTCTCATGTAACTGGCTAATGAGCCATCGACCTCCAGCACTGCAGGCATGACAGCTTTCCACTGTGGCACATAATATGCCATTCCAAATACTACTTCAAAGGGGGGTCAAACCCTTTACATTTGGAACTGTTGTCATGCTCAGCAATGCTAGAGGTAGACAGCAAATCCAATTCGTCTGGGTGTCACTCATCAACCTCCTCAACTTATTTCTCGAGATCCCATTGTACCTCGCCACCAGTCATGCTGACTGTGGGTTGTACGTGCAATGATTATTCAAGGAAATCCCAAATAATCCCCCAGGTTGCTGGATTGTCTGGTTCACAAAATGTGTTCTATTGTCACTGTAGCTTCTTTCCGGTATGCCAGATCTAGGGATACTTTATTTTACTGGGACCTTTGCCGCTGTTGCTGCATCCAGTTCCTGGTTGGAACTGCTTCTACCCATTTTGATAACATATGTATAATCACTAAACAATATTTCTTCCCTTCACATTTATTCAGCTGTATAAACTCCATACAAATAGTATGGAATGGATATGGTGGTGTAGGGAAACTCACTCGCTTCGGTTGAAATGCTCCCTGTGCATGATGTTTACTGCAAATATGACACGCTGCTCAAAATGTTTGTATGTGGTTCCTAATTCCGTATGTTAGGAATATTCTGTTAACCAACTGTACCATCCCCCCTGTTGAGACATGGCTCTACCCATGGCTCAACAAAGCCGCATATCTGAATAAATTAGACGTTAATATTGGCTTTCTCACTTTGGAGATGTACAGTCCGTCTTCAAGGATTGCTCCTCGTCTTACCCACGTCTGCTTTTCTGCTTTCGTAGTTGATGTTTGCATTGTTTCTAACATTTCTAAATGTAGAATCTCTGAGGATTGTCATTCCTCATTCAAAAAGACACTTTCTGAGTGTGAGGCTGCTTGTTTTGCAGCTGCATCAGCTCGTGCATTACCTTTCCTAATCTTATCCTGTTGCTTTGTATGAGCTGCACATTTACAATTAGCTACTTTAGTAGGTAACTGAATGGGATCTAATAAATTCAAGATCAATTGCGCATGATTAATCGGTTTACCAGTGGATGTTATCATTCCCCTATTCTTCCACTGCTGTGCATAAACATGCACTGTAGAGACAGCATACTGACTATCGGTATAAATGTCCACACATCTGTTTTTCGCTAGAGTGCAAGCACGTGTTAAAGCTATCAATTCTGCTGCTTGAGCAGACAAGTTATGCTGCTGGGGTTGGGCTTCTACAATCTCATTATCAATAACTACTGCATAACCTACTTGATTCTTTCCTGTAGGACTCTTTCTACATGATCCGTACACATAAACTGTCACCTCTGCATCATCTAAGGGTATATCAGTAATATCCTGTCTGGGTATAGTTATTTGCTCCATTTCCTGTAGGCAACTGTGTGGTGTGCCATACACAGGTGTCGGACGTGACGTTGATGGGTTTAATGTTGTACAACGTTCAATCACCATATGAATTTGACTCAGGGGTATGGTCAAAGAAGAAAGATGTCTAGCATGGGTCAGGAATGCTATTTTCTCTTGCAGCAAAAGTATCGCAACTGCATGAGGCACTCTCACAGTGAGAGGGTGGAATAATACCATTGATGCCGAGGCCTGTACTGCCATGGCTGCTGCAACAACTGCCTGTACACAATGTGGCAATGACCATGCCACTGGGTCCAACTGCGATGAGTAGTAAGCTATGGGGCGTTGCTTACTTCCATGCTGTTGCGTCAAGACTGACGTCATATATCCCTGCTTACAATCTACAGTCTGAAAACATCTGTTATGATTATTCGGGAGACCTAAAACAGATGTTGAAGCTATCAATCGTTTTAGTCTGCAGAAAGCTGTTTCTGCTACTGGAATCCAGTGTAGTATATCTTGTGCTGCCATAGGTGTATTAAAGATTACAGCAGACAATAGAGCCGATTCAACAGCATAGTTTGGTAACCAGCTTCGACAAAAGTTAGTCGGCCCAGGAAGGACATCATTCCCTTCTTGGTAGTTGGCTTTGGTGCTTGTGAAATTGCTGCCTTCCTATCGTCATCTAATGTTCTACCCTCCTTGGATACCACATATCCCAGGTACTTGGCTTGTATTCTCCGTATTTGCAATTTATGCTTGTTTAATTTATGTCCCTGTTCTGCTGAATATTTCAATAATGCTATTGTATCTTCCCTACATTGCTGCTGGGTAGGGGCCGCAAGCAGGATATCATCCACATAAAGTAGAACTTGACTGCCCCCGGGTGGAGTAAACCCCGGCATGTTGCTAGCCATCTCCTGTGCGAATATCGTTGGACTTTCACAATATCCCTGCGATAGCCGGGTATGGCTGTATCTGTTACCCTGAATGTAAATGCAAAACAATACGGACTATCTGGATGTATAGGTATTGAAAAGGAAGCATAGCTTATATGTACCACGGTAAGATACTTCTGTTGCAGGTTCATAGCATTCAATATCGTGTGTGGGTCTGGCACCATCGGTACCCTAGGTATTATTACATGATTTACAGCTTGTAAATCCTGTACCATCCGCCATTCCCCATTTGCTTTTCTATCAGGAGATACAGGGGTATTGCATGGTGAATAGTGATTACTTTGTGGATGGGGAATTCCCTCTGTGACTTTCCGGATATCTTCCGGTGTCCACGGTCTATACACTAAGGGAGTTGGGTCCTGGCCTTCCTGTCCTGCCTGAGGGTTCGGTACTTCAATTAATTGACAGATTTCCTCACTCTGTTCTAGTGACTCTCTTCTTAGTTGAGTGTCCCTAGGTATTTTACGTGTTCGGGATGTGGTTTCAATAGCTTCTCTTACAATTGGTCGTTGTGATACCTCTGTTGCCACAGGATAACGTGGGGGGGACTAGCCTGCCCTCCCGCTTCATATCCTGGATGTGGTATCGGAGGGGGTGGGGGGGGCGTCGCTACTACTGTATTATTATCTTCTTTGTCTACGTATGATGCTTTCGCATTCTTAGTCTTCTGTTCCCTTCGGTTCACTACCTCAATCCACCTATGTGCTTGAGGGATACCCAATTGTCGCTGTTTTTTAGCCTGCACATCAACATCTGCGTCACATTTTAAGTGATTCCAATGTTTCACTAACGATATTTTGTCTAATATACCATCAATGTCATATTTATTACCCCATTTTGCAGAATATCTCACATTATGTGCTCTCTGCAATTGCATATACTTCGCATCACCCGTCAAACGCGGATCTCATGATCTCTTAGTGCACTAATCTCCCATGTCTTCTAAACGACTGTTACGTAACCCTTCTCTCGTACCACGTGGTATCTCCTTCCCTGTATCCACTGTAGTGTCTACAATGACTATTTACTCTACTCTGTGTTCCCCTGATCTATGTCCAAATGTAAAACTACTTGGATTGGTCTTCGACCTGCTATCACAACTGTTAACAGAAACACAATGTAGCCTGGTCCCTGATCTACAACAGAGACAAAGAGGCAAACTCTCCTTACCTGAGCCTCCCGTTTATGACTGCACGTTTTCTTCTTGGGATCCAGTTTTCCGCTTTTCAGCCACAGATCAGACAGTGGACAGCCTCTTTACACACAACAATTCAGTTGGAGGTCTTTTCACTCAAGAAGAACCATTTAGGCAACTTCTCCTGCACAGATGTCTAACCACCCATGCACTCTGACCTGTAGCTTACCAAGGGAATTCCGGCTAAGAAGGACCACAATGTCAAATAAGTTGTTAAAACCAGACTGTAGAAATCAGTAGGCTTTTCTAAATGACAGTCAATAACACAGGAAGCTCAGGTTCACAACGTTTTAGTAGTGTACACTGGGAGGCAAAAAACTATACAGTACAAGTATAAGAGTTTTGTCTGACTCTATACAGGAAGCAATTTGTTTATATAGTGTTTACAATCAGCTTTTGCCCACCTTACTGACGTGGTCAGTCACAGGGCATTTCCATCACTATGGTCCGCAATATTCTATTCATACGAGGGTGGTGAGGTAATGCTTTTAAAATGTTTTCCCATGAGAATAACACAGCCTTGCAAGGCACCTGGTCAATTACAGTGTCCTTCTGTAATTGTTGCTCTTTCAAGGACCCTGGACTGTTCCGATACAATAGTCAGTTCATTTCTTAATACGTTCCTTTGTCTCTCTGGTAAGGAGTTGTACTCTATCTTCGATAGAGCTCACAAGGCCATCCTCCTCAGTGGAAGGGAGGAAGTTATACATGTACATACATTTATTTTTCTGTAACCCAGCAGATAATTAATGCTGAGAGACATAAGCCTGCTGAACTGGTTACTGCCAGGGTCAGAGTTCGATCACACTGCAGCTAAGCTTCACCAATTACATGCATGATCATTTCTTCTGCCATATTGTACAGTACAATTCAATGCATTATATAGTATTTTGCTTCTAAACTGGCACTTCATATGTGTTTCTATATATATTTTTCTAACAACATCCATCCGGCCATATGCATGTTGTTACGTCCTTTACCTTGGCCGTGGGTGTTTGGCCGTCCGCAACGCTACTCTCCACATGTGATGTCCCACCTTCCCCTTCTGTGCCTGTGGCACCCTGTTAGGATGTCCTGTTTGGTAGGCACATGTTCCGCTATATGTGTTTGACTTGTCTGCATAGCTAATCATCGGTGCGGTGGTTCAACATCCAGACTTGTCCACATGTGTACAGTTATGTGCACCATGGCGTGTGCAAGCCTATAGGGTTTGGACGGGTCCATACCACATGCGGGATGTACACATTCTGCCGACACATTCACATACAGCCATTTGCATATCTGTACCTGAGGTGGGTTGGTGACATGTGGGGTACATATTTCCCCGTGTGGCTCTGCCTAAAACGATACTTCTTACCACATTTCAGGTATGCCCATTGTGTGTAGGTGTGTAGCTGCACAAGGCTGCTAGCTGGGTTGGGTGCACGGTCGTACATGGGTGGGACTTACATGCTATAATGGGGCTATTGTGTATTACATTTGCATGCATGGGTTCTGCTTCTGGATATTACGCTTAGACATACGCCGTCCTGTGTATGCGACAAACACGTTGCTGGGTGTGGTACATGTTGCTATGCACATGTTTGCCTGTGTTTAGGGTATCTTGGTTCCTTCCTGTTGTTATGTCGACACGGCTACCCAGCTGTGTACTCTCACTACTGCTTGTGACCATTATGGTTGCCACCTTTTCCAATGCCCATAGTGGGACATCTTTTGTGGAAACATTGGATTTTGCAGGACAACACATACCCACAGCAAGTAGAGATGACAGAACTTCACTTTTTTGCCATAATATATGCTTATTCTCGTAGCATTTGGGTTCCTTATTCTGTTTCTTATGCCATGTATGTGTTTCATATACAAAATATATGTTTTATGCTACTATTAGAGGTATATTGAGGGAATATTTTTGTCCGCAAATCTCAGGTCATTTGCCATTTTTCGATTTTTGGCGGGACACAACTGTCAAATGAGGGACTGTCCATAGCAAAGTGGGACAGTTGGTAACCCTGGTGACCATGGCCATGTCGCTACTAGGGTTGCCACATTTTCAAATGGCCAAGGTGGGACATTTTCGGGACTCACATCAGATTTTACAGGCCGACACATACCCACGGTCAGTACAAAGCATAGAACTTCACTTGTTTGCCTAAATAAAAGCTTATTCTTGTAGCAGTTTAGTTGCTTATTCTGTTTCTTGTCACATTTAGGTATTTTAGTTACGGAAATAACTATTTTATGCAACCATTACATAAAATATGGGATATAATTATGTCTACAATCTTGAGACATTTGCCGTTTTTAATATTTTTTATCGGGACACAACTGCCCATAGAGGGACTGCCCCTCACAAAGTGGGACAGGTGGTAACCTTAGTCGCTACTCCTATGTCGGTGTGGCGCGCTGACATGCTGCGATACACCTTCTCTGGGTATGCCCACTGACAGTGCATTGCGGGATGAACACAGTATTACGCGTATCCTTTGTTCCTTGGACGGGTACACTTAGGGCTTTGTGGGTTGTGTTTGCTTCTCCGTTTTGTTGGGACGGGTACTATGTTGCATACTCTGCGTGCGTTTCATTCTGCACGGGCCCTGGCTGGTGCCATTACTATTATGGGCGGACTGTGGCAGTCAGCACTTTAGGTTGCTCATCGCCTGCCGGCTTAGCCACGCCTCCGGACGCATCCTACTTGGGCTCGCTCACGTACACTACGCACGTGTCTGTGGTTGTGGCGCGCACTCATTACTATGCATATGGCGCTACTACGCCGACTATTCACTGCACCGCCAGTGCAGGCCTTACACCGGCCTTGCGCCGAGCTTCATGAATCCCGGGGACAGACTATTTTAATTAAACATGGAAGACAAAACACACATTCACCTTTGCATATTTTTTAAAAGATATCCAGGATCTCATAGTAACACTAATTAATGAGAAGCGGATTTTAACAAGATAGTGTTCATTTCCAAAACTCTGTTTTGGTGTTTTGGCTGACATTTTGCTTTTTACATAGAGTACCGAGTGATACTTTTTCCAGTAACTGTCACCAAACTTGAAAGCAGAGTGACTATAAAGGGTCACTGTATACAAGATCACAGCAGACTATTTAAAAACCTGCCTATTTGTAAGTCTTTGTGAAGAAATGACATAACATGCACACACACACACACACACACACACACACACACACACACACACACACACACACACACACATATATATATATATATATATATATATATATATATATATATATATATGGTTTCACTTTATAATCTCGAAATACTAAAATACTGAATTTTAGTATTTTGAGACTATAAAGTCAAAAGTGCATAATATTGAATGCGGAAATGTTGAGTCCATCGTTGTGTTGCGTTCGTGATGTGCGTTGCGGTTTGTGGATTTAGCTTGGATTTAAGTAAGTGGTATTCTTGTAAGGGTATTGGTTAGGGATTTTAGTGTGTGTGAGTGTGTGTAGTGGTGGGTATTATGTGTTTGTGTGTTTAGTGTGACCTCAGAGTTAGTATATATAAGTAGCGGAGGTGTGGGGGTGCAGCCCTCCTACATGGGGGGGTGCAGGGGGGGGGCTTACCCCCCCACTTAATAGGTAGGGTGGGTATGTTTGTTTGTTATGTTGTGTTTGTGCGCGTTGTTTTATTTGTTGTAGTCTCATTAGATAGGTGTATGTGTGCTTGTTTGTGTGGTGGTGTGTGTATGTGAATGATCGCGATTTTGAATTTCTCAGTTGTGGGTGTTGTTTTTTTGGGCTTTCGGCTTTATAGTTTCGAAATACTAAAATTCTGTATTTTAGTATTTCAAGATTATAAATTGAATCCATGTGTGTGTGTGTGTGTGTGTGTGTGTGTGTGTGTGTGTGTGTGCGCATAGGATATATATATAGATATAGATATAGACACACACACACACACACACACACACACACACTTCCTGAGGGATATTCAACATTTGAGCCATTAAAAAATGTGTAAATATATATATATATATATATATATATATATATATATATATATATATTGCTATAAAGAAATGTACTTTTTGTATTTAATATATCTGCTAGCACTGTTCAATTTTAAGTCACTTTAAAGTTCAGACAATTCTAGAAAATGTTGCTTGAAATATTTTAAATGCAAAATTTCTGGAAAAGTATTCAGAGAACACAGATTGCTTGTAATATTGCATATTCAAGAGTTCAGTAAATATTCTTGGGTTGATAAAATGTTTCTGATGGGTTTATAGTTTAATAGGTCAAATGTTTTCTTGCTGTACTTTATTAAAAAAATGTATGTACTTAAAAAGTGGGTGATGTGAGGTTATTGAAACTGACCAAGTTTTAAGCTTACCTAAACAATGGGGTTGTTAATTCTGTTTTGCTTCCAGAAAGCAGATTGTGATCTAGCAGTGCATAGCTGTGACCTGTACTATCCCTCCACTTTCCCCTGAGACTATCCATCCACTTCCCCTGTGACTAAGCACTTAATGTAGTTGCTTATTAAAAGGCTACTTGGTACAGCCTTTGGAAGTCTTAGCTTCCCTGTAGAATTCACTTGCTATGATATAATGAATCAGTTTCATTGAATCCTAACCTCTCACTGGTCAGAGTCATTTTGCGTAGGAAGTACAGTGCTTCAGTAAGGCTCCATGAGTCTGCTTAAGCCTAATTCTACAATAAAGGCTCATTAGTATTCAAAAATGAGCATGCTGGTTGGATAGCCCAACCATGCCTGTTGTGAATCGAGCATGCATATACCAACAGAAAAAAGTTCGGCCTCTGAAGTACAATTGAGCAGCCAGACTTTCTATGGCATATGTTGAAGGACAGTGCAAAATGTAAGAAAAATCCGGTACATTCCTTAAACAAACAGAAACCTACCAGCTTTTCCTTATATATTTGTGCTGTCCCTCATAAAAACTTTTTTTAAACTGTTAAAAAAATACACTGCAACACATTTTTTCTGTCACTTTTTCTGCACTGCAGTAATGTACTGTGCAAGCGAGGGAACATAAGTCCCGTACTCATGCTCAGTACATCAGTCTATGGAGAGTCCAGTCTAAGAGAACGTGGAAGAAGGCTGAAGTGTCCTTATACAAATACATTATTTAACAAAGGTGAGCAGTTGCTTTCTTAAATAATGTAATGTGATGATAGCAATAATCCACTTCACCCTCATGATCAAACCACACCAACCATGGGTAAACCCTGATATACACACGGACAGTCATGGATTAGTACTTAATTAGTATATAATGAGCCACTGGCTGTTTCTGTTTTTCTGTGTTCTGTTTTCTGTGCCTAGAATTAAGAATGTAACTTGAAAAAAAATGTCTTCTGTTTTTAATAGCTTGACATTTCCTCTCAGTGTGAGCAGTTACATAGTTCTGAAGCCCAAATAAATGCTACTCTATTCACTCATTTATAGACCCAGCAGTATCATGGTATATTCAGAAAAATCCTATATTTTAAAGAGGTGCCCTACTACCAATTTTTGTGTGATGTTGTAAGAATATCAGTCCACCTTGTCAAGGTTATAAAATACTACTCCAGACATGACAATACCTCAGGCCATTCATGTGTACCAGGACCACTAAGCAAACCCTGATCACAGGCTCACACCACGCTGGACAAGGAAAAGATAACGGTTAGTTACCTAGTTAGTATCTACAATTACCTAGTTAGTATCTGCAATTACCTAGTTAGTATCTGCAATGTCATGCACACACTCATGTCTCTACACTGCAGGTGCCAATATGATTGTATCACAGTCCAGGTTGGTGTAAACGACATGAGACATACTTCACTGAGCTATATGAAAAGAAACATTATAGATCTCTGAATATGTGCTATGGACAAGTACATGCCTTGCACTGAGCAGCATTCTACCTTCACCAAGGAGGATGCCACAGTATGAATAGAAAATGATTGAGTTTAATAACTGGCTTAGTTTCAGGTATCCGTCCAGGGGGATTCAATATATATTAGCATTGGAAGACATGATTAACAGACCACACTGCTTTGCTAAAGATGGTCTACACATGTTCCTCCTCCTGGGCTTTTGGATATTGGCTATAACTTTATCCACCCCCTTTTTTATGCAACATCAAAATGACAATGTTTCCCACATAGCAAAAAAAAAAAAACGGTGTTACTGCTCAGTGCTAGAATTGCCTCACAGGAAACAGCATATCCTACAAGTTCTACTCACTCTAGAGAATGTGGACATCTGTGCTGTTAACTAGACTTGGTTTAAAGTCAGAGAAAGTAGTCTAGCAGTGTAAAGCTACAGTGCCTTCCACACACTTAGGACAATCCAGCTTGGTTAAACAAGATGATACCTTGGAGTTCATCCAAGTCCAAGTCTCCATATAAAAGATTCCTTACCATATCCTGGCCAGGTACAGCTTACCCTCTATGACCCACAAAGCTCACAACTCCAACCTAGCCCTACCAGAGTTGCTCACATCCAACCAAATATGAGAGGCTTTAACTACCCTTCTAAAGATTGGGAAATGTACACTGCTTCTAACTCACAGACACAGTATTTTCTGGATTTGAGCAACATGAACACTCTGGACCGGATAGTGCACTCTCCAACCAGAGGATCAAACATACTGGACCTAGTACTCACCAACATGGGAGAACATTGCACCCTCCCCTGTATCATGTCCTCACTGGTGAAGTCAGACCACAAAGCTGTTTCCTTTGAAATAAAAATCAACCCTGAAAACCCAACTAAACCTGTAAGAGTTAGTAACTATTCTAAAGTAAACTGCATCCTATTAAGTGATAGCTTGTCAAAATTCTCAGCTCCCCCCAAACCCAGAGAACACAGCTACATATGCAAAATTATTCACAGAAAACCTGTACAAACATGTGAATGGTGGCAATGAAGCTGCCATACCTACCAGAAGTAAGCCTAATTCTAACACCAAATACAAACCTCACTGGTGGAATGTTTACCTTAATGGGGTATTTAACAGATGAAAAAAGTCATGGCCAAAATCAGAAGGAGAAACTCTCAGAGAGACAAGAGCTCACCGATTCAACTAAACAGGGAACTAGAAGGTCTAATAAAGTCCAACAAGGCCAATTATGAGTTTAGGATACCCTCCCAGACTAAGGACAATCACTAGGCCTTCTTCAGTTATGTCAGGAGTATTAAAGGTAATACTCAGTAGTGTGGAATTGGTAATAAATGGCACAGCCTTCACTGACCATGGTGATATAGTGAATCTACTGGCTGATAACTTCACCCCCCCACTCCCCTCCAGTGCACTCTGTGAAACCCCTTCTAGCATACCCTCCCAACTATCAACATGAAGCAGGTCCTGGTGGTATTAGTTAAGGCCAAAGACACTGCTTCACTGGGCCCCAAAAATAGGCCCAGTTGCCTCCTAAATAGCCAAAAACATGACCTAGCAGGACCAATTGAGGCACTCTTCAACTACAGCCTCAAAGCAGGTTACATGCCAGTAAATGGAGGGCCACAATGGTCATCCCTCTTCATAAGGGTGGGTCATCAACGGAGCCCAGGAACTACAGAGCCATCAGTCTGACAAGTCTAATATGCAAAGCCATGGAACAAATCATCTTGGATATGATCAGCATGGACACTGTATCCTTTCCAGTTTGGCTTTGTTAAAGGAAGGTCCTGTCTAGTTAACCTGGTAGACTTCTTCAAAAGGGTCACCACGGCTATGGGTGAGGGGAAAATGGTACATATGTCTACCTTGACCCGGCCAAGGCATCTGATACAATACTGTTGCTTGTCTCGTGTGTTCAAAAGAGACAATAAAGCGGTGTATAGGTTCAAGATGTTTACTGTACATAAATACATCAGGAACTGGAACTGGAACATGTACTTAAGCTAATCGATTCACTTATTACTTCAAACACACTGACATGCGCATCTCCATTCATGCCTGAATTCACTCTGACTGACTGTACAAAATGGCACTGATCTTGCACGTGCTCAGTAACTTACATGCACATTATCTAGCTACAGTGGCTGACTAGGTACAATATACTCAATGTCTACATCCTCTCTCTTCAATTTATTTGACATGCAATAGGAGAACAAGACATTTTACATACTAGCTATCACATCAACATTTAACAACAAATCAGAACTCAAGTCCAGGTTGCTGTGTATCTCAGATTGGGTCTGTAAATTCTACACGATCTGGTCACATAAAAACTTTGACTGGGTTTAGCAACAGGGAGAGTCTCTGGGAATTCTTTCTCAATTGGTACTTCAGGGGATACATCAGGATTACTTGAAGAAAGTACACTGTCCTCTGGAATTTGAACAAGTGTAGAGTCGCTCTGAGAAATAGAGTCTCTGGCACAGGCAATCTGCTGTGTCACTGATTTGGAGACTGGAAGTATATGTCTTCGATTCCTTCTGAAATCCATTCCTTCAGATTGTATGATGTAAGATCTTGGTTCTTCACAATGATTTTTGATGATATCAACTTGGTCATATCCTTTAGATGTTTGCATTCTCACAATCTCTCCTTGTCTTAATGGTCTGAGAGGTCTGCTGGACTTATCGTAGTACAACTTTTGTGACTGATGTTTTTTCAAAAGTTGAGCCTTGACCATTCTGTTGTTATTTGCATTTGGCACTAACAATTGTTTACTGATTAGTAAAGTTGTTCTTGTCTCTCTGGAAATTAATCTCTGAGCAGGTGAACCAAGCAAATTATCTCGAGGAATGTTTCTGAGATTGAGTAAGTTATGAAAAACATTGGCACCATCTCTCTTGGATTTCTCCAACAAACATTTCACACTTTGAAATGTACACTTAGCTAATCCATTGGACTGTGGATACTTGGGACTACTAGTAACTTGGACAAAGTCCCAAGTCTCAGCAAATGTTTTAAACTGCTGACTTGTAAACTGTGCACCATTGTCAGATACGACTTTATGCAGACTACCATGGAGAGAAGAATGTTTCTTCAACTTAGTAATGACTCTGCTGGACATTAAGTTAGAAAGAAGATCAATTTCAAACCAATCTTAATAAGAGTCTACTAACACTAAGTAAGCCTGACTATTCCATTCAAAAATATCAGTAGCAACTGTCGACCATGGTAATTCAGGAACTGCAAATAGAACATGGTAGAGTTTCCTTCTCTATACCTTTTGACATAGAAGGACAAAATACTATGCCTCTTGCCCTCCTTTTGGTTGAATCAGTACCTGGGTGACCACGATGCAACATTTTGGTATATTCCTGTTGTGAAGCTTTAGGAATTATGCTTTAGGATTTTTCATGATGATTCCATCTTCCATCATGAGCTCGTCTTGATACTGCTGTACGTCAAGTGGTAGACCGGTTTGTCGTACTGGCCATCCTTGACTGAGAACATTTTTCAGCTTCTGGAGAATTGGTTCTGAAGCTGTGTGATTTCTAAGTTCATCAAGATGTGACAACAAAAAAATTCTGACTTGTATGACTTCAAAATATTCTTTCTCATTTTCATGTTGCTTTGGTGTTTTTTTTGTCTGGGTACTCATGACAATGCAACTGCAAGGTATAAATATTTGTCTTTTGTATAGACCATATTGAAATTGTACTTTTGCAATTTTAACATCATGCATTGCATTTGTGCTGGGGCTATATGTATTGGCTTTTTCAAAATTGTTACTAGAATTTGATCAGTCTCTATTTGAATAGGTCTTCCATAAATATAATCATTGAACTTCAAACATGCAAACACTACTGGCTTGTAAGCCATAATTAAGTGACTCAGACTTTCAAATAGTGTTGCTTTGCGTATTGCAGAAGAAGTAACCATGCCCCTTCCAAAATGCAAATGAGTAAATAAAATCATAAAAGAGCCAGCCAGCTGCAACTTTGTGAAAGGCAACATTTATCATCATATTTTACGATAGAGATTTTACTGTGTCTTCACCTGTTCTGAACAGTTAATTATCCTGTCATTTATAAATTTTTTTAAGCTTAACTTATATAATGATTTGTACCTACATATAAAGACAGAGAAATAGCACGATATTAACCATTGTTAAATTCTCTTACAAGCCCGGAGACATGATTGTTTGCAGATTAAAAAAAGTTTCTTTACTGTTGTATGTAACACAGACAATGACAGGCTCTGTAAATGTTGCAGTAAATATTGTGCAACTTTTCCTTTATAGAAAATAGGTGGCTTGACTTAACCTTACTTTACTATGCATGCCAATGCATTATGACCACAATATGAAAAATGATCGGCATTTTAAGGTAATTAATAATATGTAATTTGTTCATTTCCTGATACCTGCTTTATCCTGTTTGGAGAAGCAGAGCAGCTGAAGCCCATCTCAGAAAGCAGTAGATGTGAGGAAAAGAATACATTCTGAGTGGACCACAAGGGCATCACAGGACACAGACACTTATACCACATACACACTTACAGACAATTTACATGATACTGTGGTTATCTTGATGTGTTTTGGATGTAAGAAGAAACAAGAGCACCAGATGAAAACCCACTGACAAGGTTAGGATATGTAGACCCTGCAGAGAAGCCATACCAAAATTACTGAAATTATTACAAATGCTACTGTATACTTAACAAATAGCAGTGTGCACTAGATACTTGTTTCTCATAAAAAACTTTTGCTACCATTAAAATAATATGGTGGTAAACAAGCTCCAAAGCAGGGAACATTTTAAAGTATGCAGAAAGCATATCTGTTGACACACACACACACACACACACACACACACACACACACATATGCATATATTATATATACATATACACGGACACACATATACTCAGATTGGTAAAAGGTTGTGCCATGTCCAAAAATGCTGAAACCAAGGTATTGACCATAACAACAGCTGCCATGAACAAAGCTGCTGCATGCAGTACATGAATAGCTTGAAAGTAGTGTGATAATTGAAAGAGAGGGTGTCTGGATATATGGGGTGACACTCAGCCAGATGTGCAGTTTCTAGACTACAGACAGCTAGACTCCCTGTCTAGCAAAATAACAAGGATTTGTAGAGAAGCCCTCTCAGTGTTTATAAGCAGCACTTGCCCATCTGACCTGATATTTACAAATAAATTGTACTTCCTCCTAGCACCACCCCAGTTATACCACCCAAACTGGTACCCTGTGTACAATGGTGTTGCATGCACAGTTATCTAGTACATTCCTGTTAAGTGTGCAGCACAGTGCAAGCTTTGTGGTTCAGCTCTTGCATGCCAGGATTCTGTATACATGGCACTCTACTGCATTACTTAGTGTTCAGGGCCTGTCACTGCCATAGTATCTGCTTCCATGGAGTGTGACATTTCCTTACTTACATCTGCATTGTTTTGATGGATGTGGTGTGGGTGTTTCACATGATGACCTTACCACAATATTCTGATATGGGAATGTCCAGTAAATGTGCATATGTACACATGCATGCATACATACACAAAAACACACACACATCAACAAAAAAGTTGTTATAACAATATTTTTTGATTACAAAAGAAAAACATTCTACTGATGTAGTATGTGTGTACTTTAAGCTAACCTTTTCTTTTTTGTTATATTTTTTACTAAAGAAAAACGCATTGTAAGAGTTCATCATCTACTAACTAGACACAACAGATTAATGTCTGCTTCTAAGATCAGAACATATACTGGTATAAATGAGTGCATTTTTATGGTAGTTTATTTGACTGCTGACTACTACTCAAACTATTTTGCATTAGGTATTTTGCAAAGGTCGCCCCTAGTCTTGACAAAACCAGGAACTTTATCTCATTATGATGGCATGAAGCAAGGAGATAAGTTCAAGCAATATTGCTTACCCTTGCACTTATCAAATCAGATCTGGCTTTTAAAGCTGTTTTTCCAGTTTACCCAGCTAAATGCTATTTATATATTACAAGGAACTATGTAGCTGTTCTCATCATGAAATGCGTGGCCAGTTTTGTGGCATGTTCAGACAGAACATTTCCAATTATTCCTGTTAATTCAGGACAATGTGCTATTTTTCATGAGAATATTTGTTGGGAGTAGCCCTTTTATCAGTAACTCAGTCATAAGGAGTCATTCATGTGTTTTAACACCTCTTCAAGTGGACTCCTATGTATTCACAGTAAGGGCTAATCAAAACAACTCATCATCAGTATTGCATACCCTTTTTTGTGCACTTATTTAATGTCTGGCTTTTTAAAAAGATGAGAATTTGATTGACGACAGTACAAATTGTACTGTGCTGCCACTAGCATATTCATCAGTATCTGTTCTATAGTGCATTTCTGAGAGAAGCTTCCAATGCGGTAATGACTAACACTGAGAACACTTTATGCTGTACTCTTCATCTGTCTCCGAGATTTCAGTTCTTTATTGCTGCATGCCATTCTGAGTTTATTACACTCCAGTAACAAGTTATTGACATAACAAGGGCCAGTAATTGTTGCTACTTACTTGTCTTAAGGGAAATTATCTGATATTATGGTGTCTTGCTCTTCCTTTTGTTTATCCCTTACAGTTTAATCAATGGTGCTCATTAATTATGCAAAAATATAGAAGAATGAAGACAGAAAATGACTGTTAGTCAATCAAGTGTAATTCTCCTGACAGAATAAGGGTTTCAGCACTCATAGAAAATATTTCTCTGAGTCAAGCTTCACCCTCTTCCACGTTTCTTGCATTAATATTTACATGGTGTCTATGTAGGATCAGCTGGTATACGATCAGGGTTTCCCAGAGTTAGACTCAGCTTTGTTAGCAGAACACTTTTGCTCAGTGTGTTTTGGCTGTTTATGACATAACCCTCGTTAACTGTTTATCTTATCCGTGATTTCTGATGGTGAAGCATCTGCAGACGTAGAGATTTCCTACAAAATCCCGAATGGTGCAGCAAACAAGGAGTGTAAGAAGTGGCATTGCGAGGCACACGATAAAAAGTAAATCAGGAAGGTAAAGTGTTAATTACTCTTTATCAGCTGTCATCACTATACATTATAAAACTGTTTAATGAAGATTAGCCTAGGTCATTAACAACAGCTGGAATTCATTATGTAGACCCAAAGGGCACCATTGTTTAGTCAGTTGTACAAAGTAGCTTTGGTATCCTACACATAGAACTGCTGGAAATGAACCATCGCCGTATTCTTTTGATACATAATTTAAAACTCTAGTCACAGAATATCACTCAAAAGTAGATAGAACAAGGTCGCCACTGGCCTTGTATATAGGAAAGAGCTTACAATAACATATTGTTGGCAGTTCAGTAAATACTGCACTTAAGGTGGTCTTTTTTTATAACTCCAAGGACTACTTTTAAAATATTTGCACCAGATTTTTGAAATATTGCTGTTGTGAACATGCCTGATATATATATATATATATATATATATATATATATATATATATATATATAATATATATATATATATATATATATATATATATATATATATATAATCTGGAGAAAATGGGTAATTATGCAAAGCTGATTTTGAATGCCATCATTCCAAATAGATTTTCAAACAGACTTGCATGCTATCACTGTTATAGTTCAGAAATTGAAGGGAGAAGCACCTCATCACAGAGGTCAGTATCCGCGTAGCCAAGTGGTTAGAGTTACATCCCCATGTACAGTAGGTGCAGCATTTGAATACATGGAAGTGAAATTCATCATTTATTTGGTGAGCATAACTGCCTTCCAAGCAGTTGAGTTTTTATTGATTCCTGGCCAATGCACGAAGTCTTTATATTTGGCAGCCTGTGTGGCTCAGTGAGCTAGGGATGTTAGTATGGGTGATGGTGTTGGTGGTTTGAATCTGGCAGCATCCACATCTTTTGGAGTGGGAGGTTGGCATAATGGTTAAAGTGTTTACCTTATAGACACAAGGTGCAGAGTTTGATTCTGACATGGGGTAATTAGCTAGGCTTATAATAGCCTACATAGGCAGTTAGCCTAGTACTAATCTATGAACCTATGAACCTATGAACCATGCTCTATTCTTCAGTTTAGTTCTCAGCTGTGGTGCTTTCTGTATTGAAATTACATGCCTTTTCTGTGTCAACATATATTTTGCACTGGTATTCCAGTTTTCTCCCATATCTTTAAGGCTGACCAAAGGTGACATGATAATCCTTCAAACTGCCAGTAGGTATGCATGCCATACATTTGTGTATGTGTGTGTGTTTGCATCCTTCAGTAGGCTGGTGCCCTGTCTAGGATGCTTCCACACCACCACAACCCTGAAAAGAATTGAGCAAGTAATCAGAGAATGAACAGATGAATGAAAAAGAAGTCTTCTATTCATAAGTGTGAGAATTTACATTTACTAGCTAGTTATCAGTTAGCCATTAACTAGTCAGTGACTCAACAGGTACCACATATACCTCAAGTACCAGTATAACTCAGTCATAGTCCATGTAGGTGTGAATGACCTGAGACATACCTCACTGGACTGTGAAGAGAGATACAACTGAGCTCTACAAATATGTGTCACAGGTAAGTATGAGCCTAGCAATGAGCAGCATTCTGCTGTCTCCAAAGATGATACCACAATATCAACAGGAAATGACTGACTTTAATAGCTGGCTTAGCTACTGGTGTCATTCTAAAGGGATCCAGTATTAGTCAGCTTGAGAGAACATGGGTGACAGGCCACACTGCTTTGCTAGGGATGGTCTTCACCTGTCACCACTAGGATTTTGAATATTGGCCAAAACATTGGCCACCCCTATAGTGCATTTTTTAGGCATTACCAAACAGACAAATCTTCCAACATAGCAAAATCTACCGAGGATAAGCTAAAGATATTACTGCTCAGTGCTAGCAGTCTGAACAAGAACCTACACTCCCTGGAAGTGCTCCTCACCCTGGAGAATGCTGATGTCTGTGCAGTTGCTGAAACATGGTTCAAAGCGAAGTGTCTCTTCTTACTAATCCTTCTTTTATACCTAAGGTCATTAATGAGTTGTCTTTAAACCAGGTAGTACAGCACCCATCATTTTTTTTTCTTCTCCACAGTCTGCTAGTGAGAAGGTCTTGCATACCTTTGATTTGCACAGATAGCTCAGATATTATTAGAATAAACTAAGACCATTCATTCATAAATCTGAGCAGCATTTTATTTGTTTTCATCCCAGGACTTTGTGTTTAACTGTTTCAAAGCAAATCTTCCTCTCCTGGATATACAAGGCAATTTCTTTATTTTATTCTTTTCATTGTAAGTGTCTGTCTACATCAGTTAGAGCTCATTCCACTAGGACTGTTGTTTCTTCTGGTGCTTTCTGCAAGGGATTGGACACAAGTTCCATCCCTGAAGCTGCTATCTGACCCTCAATGCATACCTTTACTAAGCATTATAAACTGGATATAGTTTCTAGAGCCAGAGCAGGTTTTTCTAGGGCTATCCTGCATGGGTTTGTTGAGGGCTCTTCCCAACCTTCCACCACCGACTTTTTTTCTTGAGCTTTTGTATTCTCCCTATGGTTAAGAATATTGCAACAGTGATATAGAAGGACACAGTATGGTTGTGTAAAATCTTTCCATAACAGTAGGTGTCTTTCTCTTCACTGTTGCAGTTTTCCATCCCTCCCTCCATCCCCCTTTTTCCTTTTAGGTTTTTCTTTAGTTACCTACCTGGCTGAGGGCTCCCATTTTTCCATCTGCATTTTCTCCACTTAGATGTGCTTAGCCTCCTTTTCGTCCAATGGAGACTGTTCTTTACTGGAACAATTTAGTTCTGGGTAACTGCTTCCTTACATTATCTTTATTCCCTACTTCCTGTGCAGGGAGCATGTGTGTGATGTACGGTGCATACAAGATTTAAAGGCTTTGGTATACTGACTGGACATTGCACTATCCTTGGCATGAGATCCCTAAAGTTAAAAATACTGCAATAGTGAAGAGAAGGACATCAACTGTTATGGTAAAATTTTACACAGCTGTTCTTTCTTCCTGCAGGGGGCAGTTTAGCAGTTGTTTTGGATACATTTTTTAAGTATTTTGGATACCCTTCTGATATCCTTCAGAAAAGTCTGACTCAGACAAATGATTGGTGCCAGAGCCATGGCCTAAAACTAAATGCAAAAAAAATGCATACTCATACCCTTTGGGAAGTCAAATACCTCTGCAAATTACAACATTAATAGCACACCCCTAACAGTGGACTCAGAGATGTGAGATCTAGATACACAGATAGATAGTAACCCGAACTTTGACCACCATGTGTCCACAGTGGTACAGAAGTCCTTCTATGTGGCACAGCTTATAAGTAAAGATATGGCATCCAGATCCAAGTAAGTTATAATTTCACTGTACTTGGCTCTAATCAGACCAATAATTGAGCACAATGCACCTTTTGGCATGTACTTGATTAGGCACTTACAACAGCTGAAGTGACTTCAGAGCTTCCTCACAAAGAAAATACCAGGTGTTAACAACTTATTCTATATTACTAAGGGCTGACCTATGCCTAACCAACAAGGCGCTCACAAATACAGCCCCGATGGAACTGTTGCAAATTTGCAAGATAAACAGCATAAGCATCACTTGATTTAAGGATCTAACCCTGGTCTGTGACTCTAACAAAACATGCTGGGGAGACAGTTATGTGTCCCAGAGATTACCCCTTCTCTGAAATGAGCTTCCTATCCATATTAAGCAGAGTCCTTCCCCGGTCCTCTTCAAATGCAGTTTCAGTCAATGGATAAGGGATCATAATTTCATTCTTGCAGTAGCCCTTACATCTGTTATGGACAGGGGAAGTCTGTAAAATACTCAGAGGCATAGGCACAAACCTAAGCCATCCTGTAGCCGCTAGAGATCATAAATCAGGTAAAATTTGGGTAGTATTGGCTAGGCTTGTAATAACTCTTAAGCCATTAGTCTAGTAATCTCCTGTGAACCTATGAACCAATAGTTCTGGAAGATCATAAAGCTGTGGGTTCTACTTGCACACCAGGTACTTGGATTAATTTTCAAATACAAACAGTGCAGTCTTAGGGGGTGTTGTACTCATGAGTGCGCCATCCTTCAGATGATAAACCATTGTCCCATCTGCCTTGGTTGTATATCAGGTGGATATAAAAGATCCCACTGCACTTATTGAAAAAAAAGTAGGGTTTGCTTCAATTATCTTCTTTTATCAGAATTATTATACTGCATTATTATTATACACAATTTTCATATGTACATCGTTTATTTTGCTTTTGTACTGCACTTTTTTTTATCTGTCCCACTATTTCAACCGCAACCATTTTTTAAACATCAATCATAACTTCTTCATCTTCTTTTTTTTTCGTTATACAACAATGTTTCACAATATCTTTCCCATAAACACCAGGCTAAAATTAACAATACTTTATCCAATCCGGTATACCTAAATTCCTAAAATATTTCCACTTATATACTCTTAAATCCAGTCCAAGCATGTTCTAATTATACTAAATTCAAAAAAGCAATGTTGTGACATTTCTTCCACTTTAGATATATTGCACTTTATTTCATCACTTATATATCATATTACTCTTAACAGATAATGTATCCAACAAAATTCTGCACATAATTAAAATTTTTTAATTGCCTGTTAAACTGCATCTCCCCATTCTTTCTCATAGGTGTACCCCCATATTATTTCTTTTACTGACGTTCCCTTTCCATCTTTGCCTCCCTAACATACCTTTTCCATAATTTCATTTTTATATCATATTCATCTGCCTCCTTATTCATCTCATTTATTTTCCTTTTTGCTTGCCCTTGTTCAGATCACTTCATACTTACTGTTTTTTTAATTATGTATCTTTAATATCCAGTATAAATGTAAAGAACTTATAACACACATAATATTTACTACATTTCACCCACTTAATTCCTGTTATTATAAATTATACCTCTTTTTACAGGATTCAACATTGAGCCCCAAATAAAACTGAAAAGCATATCTAGTAATTCTCTTTCCAAACAACTTAGAGAAAAGTAAACACTTTTTCAAATAAACCTGTTTTACCAAAGCACATGTATTTAACACATGCAGCTTCTCTTTCAATGATAGAGGAAATATTTTCTATTATTATGTTTTATTTTCACCAGTATATCCCTCCATTGTGTCTCCTCTGTCTGAGATTAACCAAATCTTAGTCCAAACACAAATATTTTGTCGTTAGTAAAGATAAGTTCACCAGTCTTTATATTACCAAATTCTTTACTTTTAGGCTTGTTGGAATGTAAATACTACATTGCTTAATATATTTTCCATCCTGCCAGGATTTATTTCTGGTACTTATCACTATATTATCTCCACAGCATTCATAAATATAACAAAAAACAACATGCTTAAGAGGCATCCTTGCTTGACCCCTCTATCTTAATATTTTGTCAACCATTCATTCACAATAACAGATATCTATGATCTATAAAAAATGGACTTCATAACATATAGCATACCTGTTCCACACTCTTCTTAAATATTCCACAACTCATTATGATAAATGCTATCAAACACCTTCCCCACTTCACCATCAACAATTTTCCTTCCTTCTTCTCACTTAATATATGTTATTACTTATTGTAACTGCTACTAGCATTTCATTCACCCTTTCTTCTCTCACACCATGTTAAAAGTGAGTTAGTACCAGGAAAACCAGTGGTTCAAGCATTATAACTGTAATAATCCATGAACTTAAAGATGCAGACTGTACTTATACTTTAATAAAATAATACACATGTATAAGTACAATATCACAGTTAAGCATTTTTTATCTTCTAAGTGGACTTCTTCAGAATGTGACAAGCACTAACAGATACATTCATTTTATACAAACTGCAAGGCAGTCATACGAACAGAATAGTCATGTGAGGAAAATTGGTTATATGATCAGAGTCAATGAGCCAATCACCTTCTTGTTAAATAAACCTGAAAGTTTTCTATGTTGTTTAGACCTCTTGCTTGGCAAGCATTTAATTTTGTTTGTCAAACACGTTTCCCTGTTCAAGAAATCTTCTATAATTATTTGCTACAAGGAGAAAAAAAAACACATTTTCAAAATCACAAATTTAAATGACCTGGCTGTACAATCCATAGCATGCTTTGAAAATACATTATTGGCATTCTGGTTTCAGATGGCATACATATGCTCATGAATTCTTTTAGACCTACAAACATTTTTCCTATATAGAAGGCATTACATTATATACATCAGGCAACATAAGTTATATTTCTGGTTTTGGAAGCAAATACTTTCGTTATTCTAGATAATTTCCCCTTTAATAGTTTTTCTGACTTCCCCACCATCAAATATTGACACTGATTTCAGTTGCCACAAATTTACATTGTCTCCCTTACTTATTATATCTCCCTTACTATTTTGTAATACTTCTTTCAAAATTCTACCTCTCTTAAAGATAAACCTGGAACCCTTCCCTAGGATTTTAGCTGTACCTGGAATATATTTTACAATTCCCAATTATTATTTATAACATACCTAATATTTTCTCAGTCAATGAAGTTAACTAATTTCATGGATAAATATTTCTTTCTCCTGAATCAAGATTGCTAACAGCCTATTCATCTTCTAAAATGCAAGGTTTATATTCATCACTTCTACCCTCTAAAAGCTGTGTTTATTCTGCATCTCCACTGTTCATGGGGTAACCCCTATAAAGAAATCACTTCTTTAGGTCATTGTCATTAGCTTCAAGTCAGTAATCTCCTTGATCAAACTGGTCCACATAAATTGACATTTTATTATATTTCCCTTTACCTGGGGGATGTATACTACTGTAAGATACTTAACTGTCACTGGATACTGCTTTTCAAGCTGTAAAAGTCTATACAGCTTATCCCTTTTTCAATAAATTTCATATTAGTCATAATTTATAGTGAATTTAATGTGCTCATTAACCTAATTTAGCAGAGTAAAAATCTTCAAAATGTCTTCTTTTGAAGCAGCCCCACCCAAAAAATGTAATCAATAAAGTGTTTATAGGTGTAATACATCATGTAAAAACCATTAAAATATTTTCTTCGTCCCAAACTATCACATATAAATTGTTATAACTGGGGGTGTTAGCCACATCCTCAGCTACACCTGCCTTTTGTCTAAAGATTTTACCTTCAAAAGACACACAAGTTCGTGATGGTACCCTATCTAACATTTCTAGTAAAAGATGTACCTTCAGCATCCATAAGCTAGATTTCCTATGCAAGTAATGGAATACCATGTCCCACCCTCATCTTTAAAGATTACAGATTATAATGACTAATTTGAAAATTCTACATAATTCAAATATTAAATATGCCTCCCTCTCTTTCTCTGCTTCTCTATTCATGAATATGTGTTTTATATATATATATATATATATATATATATATATATAGATATAGATATATATATATATATATATATATATATATATATATATATATATATATATACATATGCATGAATACGTGGAATCTACAACATTAAACAGCTATGTGGTTCTTTTGAGTACATCTAGCTGGTACTATTTCAAATTAAATAAATTCTTTAGCAAATTGAGAATATTATTCTTGATCTCTGCATGAAATGGATGTCCCTTTTCTAGCTATGGTGATACCCTCTGTGCTAGGCCATATTGGGACATAGTGAGCCTGCCATAGACTGGTCTTCCTTCTTTCTGTGACATTGTGCACCAGTAAGCCTTTGGATTCCCTCATAATTACCAAAATCACCCATCTCATCTGCAAAAGTATTTAGTGTTTGAAAGTTGCACTAAATATGTTTATGTTTCTGTGACCTTTTAGAGCTGCTTTCTGATACTTATTCCATTTTGTTTTCTGTTTTAAAAAGTCTGCTTGGCCTGGTGTTTTTGTCCTACGTGTGAAGTGGATACAAATTATATATGCTGCTCATTTCACGTTTTTTTTTTTGTTTTATTGGTTAAATTGTTTCTTGAGTGATACTTAAATACTCAGTGAAATTCTGGGCCTCTGTCTTTGTCTGAAAAGATTGGAAGCCTGCATAAACTAAAGCATTGCTCGTGATTCCCTGCTGGGTTTTCAACCCATCCTCCCATTTGTTGATTTGCTTTTTAAACCTGGTGACTTTAAGCTGCCCATGCCTACTGTAAATTGAGCTTAATAATCTTCTTTCTACACTGCTCTTGATATCCTGAATAATTTATTTGCCTTTCCTTGTGCTTATATTGAAAAAGTACATTTTGCCTCCCATTGTCTTTTCTACTTGATCTGGCTTCATTATCTAGCTAGCTGTTGGAAAAACTAGTGTATTTTTACACTTAAGCAAACAATTTGTTTTACACAAAAGAGGTCAGTTGATTTTCCATCTAGTGCACTGGGAGGTAGCCTGGTCTGTTGAGGTTGGGGAAATATGTGATATTTCTGAATGCAGTTTTATTGGCTGTAGGGCTTATTAATCAGTTTACAGTGGAAGCTGGTGACTTCAAATCAAAGGGGAGGGGGCTGCAGAAGACACCTCAATGGGGTGGGGCCAACTAGAAAGGGGTTGGGATAACTTCACTGGGCAAAGCTATGATACAGTGGGATCAACACTGATCATGCTTATCATGTGACATAAAATAAGTGCTCAGTCACTATTGCACATGCCGAATAATCTACCAAATACTAGACTAAATCACATTTTAGAGCTAATGAGATGTTTAGGTTATGCTATAACAGCACAAAACCTAAACATCTCTAAAATGTAAAAAGTAGTTGGTCTTGACTGCATGAAACTATTATGAGTATACATGACGTAGTAAACGTACATTGTACTGTATCAGGTAATCTGCATTTTGTACTATGCCAAATGAAAAGTAAGGAGATTTGGAAATCCCACTGTACGATCTTAATTTATTATTCAAAATTCAAGGTCACTCCAATGGCTAATGTGCCAGTGGTTCTGAGAGATACTGACACAGGCTTGTATGACAGTTAACCAAAATACACATTAATCTTGCAAAGCCAGAATTACAACAGCAAAGAGCAAGGACAGTCGACTCATTTAATTCACAAACAGCCCACCCCCCCCATTACCAAACAAAATAATCTGCTTTGTCCCCACCAGGATTAAATTAAAATACTTTCATTCATTTCATTTAGTTGACAGAAACATTAGTCACAACTTATGTACGCCAGGTTACACAAATACACATTTCATTTTATTTATTTTACTTTTGTTTACCCAGGTTTGTCCAACTGTCTTTAGTCAAAAAAAAAACAAAACTTTTCAGCATATGTCCGGGGAGAAACAGTCTAATATACTACAAACATTTTAAGCAGACATTCAGTGTGTACATGAATATATATATATATATATATATATATATATATATATATATATATATATGTATATGGAATAACATACATCAAGAATGACTCATACATTTGATAATTAGATTACATTCATCCGAAAGTACAGAAAACTACTGCAGTCTTGCAAAGCTGGAATTACAACAGTAAACAGCAGGGCCAGTTGTTTTATTCATGCCACCCCACCCAGAGTATTTGATTTGATCTTGTGAGGTTAAAAGATGAAAAAAGGATAAAAGACAACACTATTATTAATTTATGAATTTTGTTTTCACATAAAAGTGAGAGTTCAGACCTTGTGGTCGATCTTGCTTCACTCAAATGCACGTTACTCTTGCAAAGCAAGTCAGAAGTACAATGGTAAGCCAGTCATTTCATTCACACATAATAGGCCTAACCCTGAGCCAAATTGCCTACCCACAATATCGGCTTTGAGCCTAAAAGGTTTAAAATAGTGAAAAGAGATGACACTACTTACATTACTGTATTTCTTTAGCATCACAAAGTTAAGAGCTTGCATGTGATCTTACTTAAGTTCACTCATGCACACTTTAGTCATGCAAGGCTAAAGTCTCAACAACAAAACATCCACACACCATCCTTATCTATCTTGACTGACCCTGAAAAAAGATTAGATAAAAAAAAAATCATCCACAAGTAGCCCCCAAAACACATTGCATATCTAGTATCTGTTTAACCCCTGCCAGGATATTTTATTAGAAAAAAAATACATTCACACTCACGCAGCCTCCAAATTACACTGCCTCCTTAGTATCTGGTTAACCCTGCTAGGATTTTATATTAAAAAAAATAATAATAATAATAGTCATCAACAGCTCCCAAAACACAAAGACTACTAGTATATGGTTGACCCTGCCAGTATACTATATTAAAAATAATCATCAACAGTCCCCAAAACACATTGCCTCCCTAGTATCTGGTTAACCCTGCCAGGATATGATATTAAAAATACAAAGTAAAGTCACCAACAACCCCTAAAACACACAGACCTCTAGTATCTAGTTGACTCTGCCAGTGTATTAAAGAAAGTCATAATTGGCTCCCAAAACACGCAGACCACTAGTATCTGGTCAACCTGGCAGGAAACCATAAATACAGAAATTATCTGGTCGAACCTGCCAAGAAAAAAAACTAAGAACTTAATTAATTAACTAATTAATCTTTTTTGGGGGGGTTAATTTACAAATAGCCTACCTTGGCTTCTTACACCTTACCTGGTCTGTCAGAGCTGGGAAACACACAAAAAGACTCAAGTATTTTTTGCACTTCTCTGCACTTGATTTGCACTGTTCTAATACCTAGATAGCATAGACTAGATTCAAAGCTGCTAAATCTAGCCTGTTATTGATACACTTGAGCACTAAACCAACCATCTTACATTAAGAAGGGCTCCTCTACACCCTTGTGGCAGAAGAGTGCGGCTCCAGCCCTGTCTGAACTGGGAATTGCTGAAGGAAGATTAATTGTGTGCTTTCCTAGTAGATTAGCTTTAAAGTGCTTTAATTCCACCTGTTTGTAACCCTCGCCTTTGCAACAAGGGTTAGGGGTGTCCTGTATAGACTTCAGTACCTTGAAACTCCAGTTTTTCCCTAGAAATCTGTCAGTGAAAATCTCCCTAACTTCTCAACTGCAGTACGGGCTTATAGAGCAGCATTGCCACACTTATCATCCATTGCCTTCAATAGAGCAAGCACCTTTGTTAGTCCTAGCACAAACACCTGCTTAAACTAGTCCATTACCTTCCCTAATAGTACATACAGTAAAAATCTGCTATAATGGATGGACAGTATCCCATCATTTCACCAGACAGTTTGATTGACGTGGGCATCCTGAGGCAATGTAGCAACTGCCTTATGCATACTGACAACAAACAAATGCCATATGTGAGAGATGTAATTACACTATGAAATTGAAATCAATTATGTTACATAACAACAAACTAGACATCAAACAGGTTGTCAGCACACACACTTCACCTCTCACACAAAATTAGGTCATGACACATAAACCCACATATGCTGAAGTTCTCACTAGAAGAATACGAAAAGATCAGAGACCTCCCAAAAGTAAACCACTTGCACACACTGCTATGCAAAAAGAAGCCACTGCACATAATGACACACACACCAGTTTCTCTGCAAATAAGCCCCTAAGGCAAAACACCTCAAAACCTAATGTCTTGGTCACAGGAGACTCCATAGTGAGACATACAGATGTCCATCTCACCAGGCTGGACAAGGAGAAGGTCACGGTCAGCTGCCTGTCAGGTGCCAGGATCCATCAAATCAGACCTGCACTCAAGCCACTCAACAACAAGTACCGTTATGACTCTGTCAAAGTCCATGCTGGGGTGAATGACTTGAGACATTTCTTTCTGGACTATATGAAGAGAGACATGACTGAGCTATCAGATTATGTGTCCCAGGCAGGTATGACCTCAGCCCTAAGCAGCATTCTACATTCACCCAGGATGATGCCACAATATAAACAAAAAATAATTGACTTCAACAATTGGCTTAGCTTGTGGTGTCAGTCCAGGGTGATCCAGTATCTGTCAGCCTGGGAAAACATGGTCGACAAGCCACTCTACTCTGCCAGAGATGGTCTGAACCTGTCTCCTCTAGGTTATCGGATACTGGCAAAGGTACTTGTCTCTCCCGTAATGTCTTTTTTAGGGAATGTCTAAACAACAAGATTTCCAATGTAACAAAATCCAGTCAAGACAAACTCAGGGTTCTGCTGCTTAACGCTTTTTGTCTAAACATGAAACTGTACTCCCTGGAAGCACTCCTCACATTGGAAGATTCTAACATCTGTGCAGTCACTGAGATGTGGTTCAAGGGCGCTAAAAGCACCCTGACCGTGCAAGGCTACAATGCCTTCCACACGTTCTCACCTCAAAATTAGTGTTTAAGAACCAAAGGTGGAGGTGTATCCATCTTCATTAAAGCCAAGTACATCTTGAGACTGGTCAGACAATATGACTGTCTTGAACTGCATGTCCAATTAACTATAAGCAAAATACCTTACCACATCATTGCTAGCTATAGGTCCTCCACCATGAACCAAGAAAAGCATACCGCCTACCTGGACTTGCTGGAGTCACTCGCCATACAGCCCAATACTGTAGTCATGGGAGATTTCAAGTATACTTCCATCAATTGAGTAACATAGATGAACACAAACATGATTTCCTAGAGGTTCCTGGACATGTCAATACAAATGTTCTGGAACAGAAATTCTGCCCCCCAACAAGGGGCTCAAATGTGCTAGACATAGTACTAACCAACATGGATCACTGCCCTACCCCCCTGTGTGATGCCCTCCCTGGTAAGGTTGGACCATAAATCAGTTTCCTTCAAAATAATGATTGAAACTGTTACCACTACAGGAGCAAAAAACTAAAAAATTTTCCAAAGCAAACTACAGCTTACTAAGTTTTATACTCCTTGCAATCACATGACATCTATGCAGAAGTGTACACAAATGTCCAGTATAAACACTTAAGCAACTGTATAGATTCAGTTGTGCCTGACTGAATTAAAACCAGGTCCTCCCAAAAAAACAAGCCACCCTGGTGGACTTCAAGTATAAACATATTATATAACAAAAGGAAGAAATTGATGTCTAAGATCAAGAGGGAACTGACTCAGCAGAGGAAGAATTAACTCCACAGCTTGAACAAGCAAATCAGAAATCTTGTAAAGTCCTCTCAAGCTAATTATGAAGGTAAAATAGCATCCCTAGATAAGGATAATCATAAGGCTTTCTTTAAGTATGTCTAAAATCTAAAAGGGGATGCCCAGCTATATGCCGAGCTGGTAGTAGCTGGTACCACTCATGCTTTACCAGAGGAAATTGCCAACCTGCTAGCTGACAGATTTGGTGCAAACTTCACACCATTGTCCCCACCAGCCATACCTCAAAGAATACCTGACACCAGTCCTCTGCCTAGTATCTCTAAAGATCAGGTCACATCTGAACTCTCCAAGGCCAAAAAACATGGTCTCAATGCATGCCTCTCAACCTGGAAACATCAAAAATCTGGACAAGGCCTATGAAAAATAGGTACAGATCGGTATGCTGATTAACATAAAATTTGCATATATAATTGTGTAACCCCTCCCACTCCAGTGGAATTGTGGGATACCCACTTTCAAAAGCAAACTGAAGAACAGACAACCAAAATATGGCACCAGAGTCACCCTGCAGCCGTTCCAATGTCCCATTACCTGGCTATTTCACCCCATTTGCCATAAACAGTAATGTGCATACTGCATTACTTCTACAATGATTATTTGGATTTTATATTTATATTTTATAGCACAATGCACAAACACTAATACATATCTGATAAACAAAGCAATACTGTATCACAATGAAAATAGACTTAGCATTAAAACGTATCTGCCCTTGAAACTTACATTCATTGAAACAGCATTGAAACCTACACCACATCCAAAGAAAATGCATCTGGCCAGTGGTGGATAAAGATGACCTTTGGGCTGTCTACAAACCATAGACCACTTGCACACAAAACAAGAAACATACATGTTTTCTTTGATACACCTTCCTGACTTTATTAAATTATATTCCTTGTATAATACAGCACACTTGTTAGACTTAGTGTGCATTTTAAATTTATTGTTTGAACATTTTTCTAGCAGGCAACGAAACAAAATGCATGAACCAATAATGTCAAAACTGCCCAATTTATAACATTTCCATCATAAAAGTATACTTCCACATCTATATTAAATAGCATTATTGGTCTCCAACTCCCTAGGTTTTTCTTATCCTAATTTTTTCATAATCACTTTATCAGTCCCACCCATGTTTTCTAATTAGCTATGCTCTTAAAAAACAATCATTAAGAACTCTCAAAAAGTGTTCACTCTTCCTCTCCCATCTCTTTATAATAGTCATATTCAGTTTCATTTATGTAAGGTATACAATCCTTTTTCCTTCAGCAACTGTTCCATTTAATTGTAACAATGTAATCTATTTCTATAATGCCTTCTTAATGCCAATGCAATTCACTTCCTCACTTCTTTTTTTATGAGCTTCACATTTGTTACACAACATTCTTAAATACCTCACCATTATGCCCATTATTTTTTGATTAGTTTTAACAATCCTTCCAATCAAATCTTATAAATCTCGAGGTATATTCCTGTTATTCTTATATATTCTGCCTAAAAAGGGCTAACCTCTTCCTTTTAACCTCTGATTAAACATTTTTTCTATAAAACTTGTTTTATTCCCCTTCTAGTCAATTTATATGTCTCATTATGCTTCTTATATATCATGTTTCCCTTATAGAATGCTTCCTTATAGCTACTATACATATCCTCATACACTTCTTCTGACTTAAATACCACTATTTTTCTACTACTATAGACTCATCTCTTTACTTTATTTTATGTAACAACCACCACTCAATCAAAATCTTATGAAATCATCTCATATGTTTGTTGATCAAACAATTGTTTATTTGCTGTTTCATTGCATTCAACCTACTGCAATCACCCATTAATTTCTTAACTCCTCAGCATGGACTTGCAAAGCACTTGAATGATTGCACACACACACACACACACACACACACACACACACACACACACACACACACACACACACACACACACACACACACACACACACAAACACACACACACACACACACACATAGAGCGGGACTTGAATTAACTTGCAAACTAACTTGCAAAGCAACTGACTTGCAAAGCACTTGAATTATTGCACACACAGTGGGACTTGAATTAACTTGCAAAAGCACCAGTGGGACTTGAATCAACTTGCAAAAGCACTAGCGGGAAGTGAATTAACTTGTAAAAGCACCAGTGGGACTTGAATTGAATTAATGTACAAAAGCACCACCAGAAAAGATTGTAATGGAACTTGCAAAGCACTCAACTACACCACCCATTAATTAACTTGTAAAGCACTCAACTACACCACCCATTAATTAACTTGTAAAGCACTCAACTACACCACCCATTAATTAACTTGTAAAGCACTCAACTACACCACCCATTAATTAACTTGTAAAGCACTCAAGTACACCACCCATTAATTAACTTGTAAAGCACTCAAGTACACCACCCATTAATTAACTTGTAAAGCACTCAACTACACCACCCATTAATTAACTTGTAAAGCACTCAACTACACCACCCATTAATTAACTTGTAAAGCATTCAACTACACCACCCATTAATTAACTTGTAAAGCACTCAACTACACCACCCATTAATTAACTTGTAAAGCACTCAACTACACCACCCATTAATTAACTTGTAAAGCACTCAACTACACCACCCATTAATTAACTTGTAAAGCGCTCAACAACACCACCCATTAATTAACTTGTAAAGCACTCAACTACACCACCCATTAATAACTTGTAAAGCGCTCAACTACACCACCCATTAATTAACTTGTAAAGCGCTCAACTACACCACCCATTAATTAACTTGTAAAGCACTCAACTATACCACCCATTAATTAACTTGTAAAGCACTCAACTACACCACCCATTAATTAACTTGTAAAGCACTCAACTATACCACCCATTAATTAACTTGTAAAGCACTCAACTACGCCACCCATTAATTAACTTGTAAAGCACTCAACTACACCACCCATTAATTAACTTGTAAAGCGCTCAACTACACCACCCATTAATTAACTTGTAAAGCACTCAACTACACCACCCATTAATTAACTTGTAAAGCGCTCAACTACACCAGCCATTAATTAACTTGTAAAGCGCTCAACTACACCACCCATTAATTAACTTGTAAAGCACTCAACTACCCCACCCATTAATTAACTTGTAAAGCACTCAACTACCCCACCCATTAATTAACTTGTAAAGCACTCAACTACACCACCCATTAATTAACTTGTAAAGCACGCAACTACACCACCCATTAATTAACTTGTAAAGCACTCAACTACACCACCCATTAATTAACTTGTAAAGCACTCAACTACACCACCCATTAATTAACTTGTAAATCACTCAACTACACCACCCATTAATTAACTTGTAAAGCACTCAACTACACCACCCATTAATTAACTTGTAAAGCACTCAACTACACCACCCATTAATTAACTTGTAAAGCACTCAACTACACCACCCATTAATTAACTTGTAAAGCACTCAACTACACCACCCATTAATTAACTTGTAAAGCACTCAACTACACCACCCATTAATTAACTTGTAAAGCACTCAACTACACCGCCCATTAATTAACTTGTAAAGCACTCAACTACACCACCCATTAATTAACTTGTAAAGCACTCAACTACACCACCCATTAATTAACTTGTAAAGCACTCAACTACACCACCCATTAATTAACTTGTAAAGCACTCAACTACACCACCCATTAATTAACTTGTAAAGCACTCAACTACACCACCCATTAATTAACTTGTAAAGCACTCAACTACACCACCCATTAATTAACTTGTAAAGCACTCAACTACACCACCCATTAATTAACTTGTAAAGCACTCAACTACACCACCCATTAATTAACTTGTAAAGCACTCAACTACACCACCCATTAATTAACTTGTAAAGCACTCAACTACACCACCCATTAATTAACTTGTAAAGCGCTCAACTACACCACCCATTAATTAACTTGTAAAGCGCTCAACTACACCACCCATTAATTAACTTGTAAAGCACTCAACTACACCACCCATTAATTAACTTGTAAAGCGCTCAACTACACCACCCATTAATTAACTTGTAAAGCGCTCAACTACGCCACCCATTAATTAACTTGCAAAGCACTTGAATGATTGCAGCAATGGACTTGAAAATCATTTCAATGATTTTAAGGGGAAACAGATTAACTTGCAAAGCAAAGCACTCTACTGCACTTGAATGATTGTAGCAGGTCATGGCTCCAGCCGACCATTTGGTAATCACTGCAACATAATTACAATCGCATCTTCTCAATTTAGACACAAAAAAAAATCAAATACCACATGTGCATGACGACAGTAATGAAAAGACAGCAACAACAAAACTATACAATCTAGAAATAAATTATTTGAAAAATACCCTACATCCACCAAAACCAAAATACTTAAACACGTTGTCTCTTTTTCAATTGCATTGCAACATCTGCACAACATAAGTCCATCACACACACACACACACACACACACACACACACACACACACACACACACACACACACACACACACACACACACACACACATACTCCCCCCTTTGGTAAATCCAAACCTGGGCCAAATGAAATGAATGGCATGGCTGTTCATGCATAAGAGCTCTGCTGTTCAAAATCTTGCCCTGTAATCCAAAATGTTGTTAATTCTCTGCTGTGCTGTTAAAATGAACGGCTGGCCAATATTTCCATCCCTGCTGTTAAAATGAATGGCCAAGAAAATGAGTGCTGCTGCTAATTCCCTGCTGTGCTGTTAAAACGAACGGCTGGCCAATATTTCCAAAACGAGCGCTGTTAAAACGAACGGCCAAGATTTCCTTCTCACATTTGCAGCCAGACTAGAGCCGGAAATGACAACTTGAGCTCCTTGAGCTCAATTCTGACTGGCTGGTAGCCCTGAAGGAGCTGACATCATTGCGCATGTGATGACGTCAGCTCCGACAGCGCGATATTTAAAAATTTAAAAAATAAATGAAAAAAAATCGGAAATGAAGGGCTGTCACTCTGGAATCATGACACCCCTTCATTTGGACCCCAAAACTCATTAAAAATGAGTAAATTGGTATGGTTGAGATGTATGTCTCAATGGGACCAGATAACATCCCAAGTTGCTTATTAAGCAATCTAAAGCAGGACTTAGTGGACCCACTTGGCATTCTCTTTAACCATACCCTAAGAATTGGCTTTGTTCCAGCAGAGTGGAGAACAGCAACAGTAATCTCCTTGCACAAAGAGGGGCCACCAACCGACCCTGGCAACTTTAGACCCATAAGTCTAACCAGCCTCATCTGCAAGGCCATGGAAAGAATCATCATGGACCTTATTACCAGACAGAGGATATACAAAGAGATTAAGAGATAAATTAGAGGAAAGAAAAATACTTTCACAGGAAAAACTGACAGAAGCTTCAAATAAAAATTAGCATTCATTAATACAACAGATTTTTGAAAAATAGTCTATAGTTCAAGAAACTTTAATTTGTTTGGAAAAAGAAGCATCTGAGAAAGTGCAAAAATGTAAACAACAAAACCTAGACATTTTTGAAAAGCATAAAAAAGAAATATAGACATGGGAAAGAAAGAGAGAGTTGATATGGTGCAATATTTATGCAAAGGAGAAAGCCAAGTTAACTAATATAAAGAAAGCAGTCCAAAGATATTTGAAGAGAAATACAGGCAAAGGCATCCAGATAGGGAACATTTCACAATAAAAAATTAATATCACAAAGATGGAATGTGGAAAAGAAGATTAGTAAAGAAGAAATTAAGGAAATAGAAGTTGAAGTTATAGAGTGTCTGCAGAGTGAAGGATTTAATGTAGACTGCATCATAACATGATGGAGTGAGTCCCCAAAGTAAGGAGAAGCAGGAAGATCAGGAGACATCTTAAGAAGAAATATGGACATGGGAAAGAAAAAGAGATTTAATATGGTGTAATATTTATGACAAGGAGAAAGCAAAACGTCTTCTTCTTTCGGCTTTTCCCGGTTAGGGGTCTCCACAGCGGATCACCTGTCTGGTCATGATTGGCAGTGGAGTTTTACGATGTTGAGTTGCCAGCCCAGAGCCCAACCTTCCACAGAAGGCACACACATTCACAAACTCATGCCTAGGGCCAATTTAGAGTGTCCAATCCACCTACAGCATGTCTATGGGATGTGGAAGGAAACCGGAGCACCCGCAGGAAACCCATGCGACCACAGGGAGGACATGCAGACTCCACACAGAAGACACCTCAGCCAAGGATCAAACCAGAGAACCTCTTGCTGTGAGGCAACAACGCTAACTGCTGTACCACCATGACTGCCCAAGGAGAAAGCAAAATTAACCAATACAAAAAGAGCAGCACCAAAGATATTTGAAGAGAAATACAGGCAAAGGAATCTGGATATGGAAAACCTTACAGTACAAAAAATAAGAAGACAAAGAGGAAAAGTAGAAAAGGAGATCAATAATGGAGAAGTTAAAGAAATAGAAATTGAGGTTATGGAGCACCTGCAAAGTGAAGGATTCAGTGTAGAAAAATCTAATGCAGAAAGCACCACAACAGGATAGAGCAATGGAGATCCAAATTAAGGGGAAACCAGTGGAAAAGGAAGCAGTTGGTCAGGTGCCATATCAAGATATTATGGAGCCTTCGACAGGAAACCAGTATAAACATTCACGTAAAGCTAGACAGCAAGGGAAGGAACAGGAGACTGCGGAAATTCTGATGCAGTCAATGTTGGGGAGTGACAGGCCAGTGAGTTCCCATATGACAAAGCAACGGATGGCACAGGATGAAATCAAAGATAAGGTGCCACAGGAAGATGCTATAGAACTTTCTGTAGAATGCCCACAGGAAGTGGAAAACAAAGCATGCATCCTTAGTCTGGAAGACAATGAACAAAGGGAAGAGTTGCTTGATTTAATTGACATAGATAGATATATTAAAATCAATGAAAGTAATAGACTGCAGAAGGTCAATAAAACACAAAAAGTCAGAAGTCTGATAAAACAAATGAACACAGTAATTAGGACTGTCCATAGAGATCCATGTGATATAACAGAAGGAAACAGGATATGTTACCGTGGAGCTAAATTAATAACTGATAAAGTTCTACCACAAGAGCACAGGGTAGTGAGGCAAAGGAAGGGGAGAAATTGAATACCATCATGGAAGTATCGGATAGAGAAAAATATAAAGCAATTAAGACAAAAAGTGTCACTGTTAAAAGACTATAGAAGAGGGAATAGATCAACAAAAATACTAAGAAAGATAGATGTGATAAAAGCAGTGTGCAGTATTAGAACAGACCAAGATCTATCATGCACTATCGCAAATAATAAATTAAAAATTTCAGCACAGGCAGAAAAACTTAGAAGATACACAGATAAATATAAAGGAAAAGTACAAAATAGGCAATTTGGTGATGACCCAAAAAAGTTTTATAGAGAATTGGGAAACAAGGTAAAAGGAATTGAAAGACCATCAAAAAAAGAACAAATAGATGTCTTTTGGAGAAGTATCTATGAAGATCCTGAGGAGCACAACAAAGATGCTAAATGGATAAAAGAAGTAAAAGAAAGAATAAGAAGTTTAAAGGTACAGGATATGAAATGGGATGAAGTAACAACCAGACAGATTGAAACAAAGTTACGAAAAGCCTCTAATTGAAAAACCCCAGGCCCAGATGCAGTGCTTAACTTTTGGTTAAAAGTATTAACATCTTTGCATGAAGACCTAGCCATAAGCAAGAATTATTTATATGCGCATCCCAAACAGACACCAATCTGGCTAACAATGGGTAAAACAATGTTCCTACTTAAGAGTGAACCTGCAAGCTACCCCAAAAATTATAGACCAATAACTTGTCTTCCAACGATGTATAAACTATACACGGGAATTGATGATGACAGAGTTTATAGCCATTTAAAAGAAAACTCAATTATGATAGTAGAACAAAAGGGCAATAAAAGAAAGTCATATGGAACAAAGGATCATTTGTTGTTAAATAAAGTCATAGTGGAGAACTGCAAAAGGGGAAGAATCTAAGTATGGCATGGATTGACTACAAAAAAGCATTTGATAGTATCCCACATTCATGGATAAAAGATTGCTTAAAATGTATAAAATACATCCTACACTAATCGACTATGTTACAGTGACCATGAAACAATGGCAGACCACTTTGCAATTAAACCATTATAAAGGACAAATTATTATCCCAGGGATAAAAATTCAAAGGGGGATATTCCAGGGTGATTATCTGTCACCACTTGCCTTTAACCCATTAAGCTGTTTACTTAACAGCTTAGGCCATGGCTACAATTTGGCTCCTAGAAAACAACAAATTCTAAAGACTTCTCATCTTCTATTTGTCAATTATTTAAAACTGTATAGCTCATTAGATGATAAACTGAAAGCACAGCTGCAGGTTGTCAAAACTTTCTCAGATGATATTAGAATGTCATTTGGCCTTGATAAATCTGCAAAAGCAACCTTTAAAGCAGGAAAACATCCAGTTTGGGACAAGAATGTGATATAAAAGAACTTGAGCAAGAGGGATTGTATAAATACTTGGGAACTGATGAAGGATCAGCAATAAAACATGAACAAATGCGAGTAAAACTTAGTAAGGAATATTTTAGAAGACTTAAATTAATCCTGAAAACAGCACTGATATCTAGGAACATAATCCAAGCAATAAACCAATTTGCTGTTCCTGTCCTAACTTACAGTTTTGGAGTGAGTGATTGATTGGCCCCAAAATGTGTTGGATAGTTTAGATATTAAAACAAGAAGGATTCTTCATGCTCACCAAATGATCTATAAAAATCAGTGCATACCAAGATTATATATTCCCCATTCTGAAGGAGGGATGGGCTTCCTTGAAATTGATTACATGTACAGATCTGCAATTGTGGGACTACACACATATCTGATGACCTCACGAGACCCAAACATAGTGAAAGTTTTGAAACAAGAGGAGAATAAATCTAAGATGACGTCCCTGCTTAATTTAGCAGAAGCATATCGGCATCAGGCAGGAATGGAAATCAGGCAGCAACTGAATGTGCCAAAAAACAAAAGAAAGAGTATAAGGTGAATGATCAGATGAAAAGGCAAGAAATGTGGAAAATGCATAAATATAGTTGCAAGTATAGAAAACGTCTGGAAGAGCTTCATGTTGATCAGGAATGAATGCAGGAATGGTTAAAGAGAGGTAAATTCAAACCAAGAGATGAAAGGTTAATATTGGCGGCTGAAGATAGTGGGCTACATACACGCTGGTTTACAAAGTCCATTGAACATGTGGGAGTAATAGACAAATGTAAGTTCTGTAAAACTGAACTGGAAACAGTTACACACCTCGTTGCTGATTGTGACATACTAATGTCAGAAGGACTGTATACTGAAAGGCATAATAATGTGGTGAGACTGTTGCACTGGGAATTGTGCAAACATTATGGTTTTGAAGTGGCTGGAAACATGAGCCACAAAGCATCATAGAAAATGATGAAGTCTACATCACATGGGACCATCCATTACCAACAATTCAAAAGACAGATGCTGGAAAACTAGATAAAGTGGTCCAAGAAAAGAAGACAAGAGTAGCATTGATTATTGAAATCACCTCACCCAGTGACTACAGTGTCCTGTGCACAGAGAGACATAAAGTTATAAAATATCATGATCTGCAAGCAGAAACAAGAGTAATGTGGAAGAAAGATACCCAAATAGTCCCAATAGTAGTAGGAGCAATGGGTCTTATAAAAGAGAGTCTAAAATCTTATTAAGATATGCTACCAATACATGTAACTCCATATGAACTGCAGAAGGAGTCATTACTGGGCACATTGTGGGTGCTGTGAAGAGCACTTTTGGTTGACATCAAAGAGTGAAACAATACTAATTTCATGAACTTTAATCATACTTTGACTTAGGAATGCAGTACATGCCCATCATGGTATTCCTTAACCAAACAAGCATTCTTTTTCTTCATACTTTTCTGAGTTACAGCATCATGGTATTAGAAACCCAAAAGACTTGGAGAAATTAAAAAAAGGGAGAGACCTTATCAACAAGGATATAAGCAACCTTCAAACTCTAGATCCAACCCAGTTTGGCTTTGTTAAGGGCATATCATCCTTATTATATATACTGTCTATCTTGATATAACCAAGGGTTTTGATACAATCCTCCACTCAGGTAGCATTCAGAAACTCTCCCAGCTGGAGAGGCAGCTTCACTTCTGGCTGACATCAAAGACTGAAACAATACTAATTTCATGAATTTTAGTCATACTTTGACTTAAGAATGTGGTCCATTCCCATCATGGTATTAGAAACCCAAAAGATTTAGAGAAATTAAAAAAAACTGGGGATTAACCCTTACATCACTAGATGGGTAGCCAACTGGCTCACCGACAGAACACATGCTGTCAAAGTTGGTGACTGCACCTCTACCAGTAGACCAGTCACCAGTGGCTTACCACAAGGATCTCTGCTGGGCTCTTTACTGTTTGGAATCTATTTCTTGGCAGTCCAGGCTAAAGTAGATAGCCTTTGGCTTACCAAGTTCTTTGATGATTGCAAATTTTGAGTCTCCCAATGATGTTAACATATTACAAGAGGGGCTAACAGACAAATGACTGATGCCAAAGCCACGGTCTAAAACTGTATGCAAAAAAGTGCATTATTATCCCTTTTGGCAAAGTGGAATTCTCTGCTAATTACAGTATTGACAGCACCCCCCACACTAAGTTTAACCCAGTGGTTTGAGATCTGGGAACAAAGGTAGATAATAATCCAAACTTCAACCACCAAGTTTTCACAGAGGTAAGGAAAGCCTTTTGCGTTGTGCATCTCATAAGTAAGGGCATCATATCCATGGCTAAGGATTTTATAACTTTACTGTACTCGACCCTCATCAGACCATTAATAGAGTATAATGCGCATGTACCTCACCAGACACCTACAGCAGCTGGAGAGACCACAGAGGTTTTTCACAAAGAAAATACAGGGCCTCCAAACAATGACTTATGTGGACAGACTGAAAGCCCTATCACTGTACTCTGTATCATATAGGCTGCTGAGAGGTGACTTGTGCCTGGCCTACAGGGCAGTCTCTGACCCTACCATGATAGATATGCTGCACATCGAAATCAAATGGCACAAGAGTCACTTGCTGTAGGGATCTTAATCTAGGCTGTGACATTAACAGAATATGCTGGAGAGAGCAACATATCTCCCAGAGTTTAATTTATTTATTTATTTATTATTTATTGGCATTTGTTGACCAGGAAAGCCCACTGGGCAAAGGACATCCATTTTTAGTGGAGGCCCAGGTAGAAAAGCTCCAGATATATACAAACATTAAAAACAAATATCAAAACAAAATATAGCAAACTATGAAGTACAGATCAGGAGGGAAGGCTCCACAGTTAAGACAGACTACTATTACAGAACATAATTGCAAAAAAAGATATTATTTACAAATTACTATATAAACACCATAGCATAGGTAAAAACTATATCACAAGAAAAGCAAGGTGTACAAGTACTAGAGTATTATAATTTAGTTGAGTTGATTGAAAAATCAGAGGTGTTAGGCGAGATTATAGTTGAAAAAATTATGGGATTATGCAGGCTTGCATTGTATTTCACATGTACAGCTAAGGTTTTGTAAAAAGTAGGTTTTTAGTGCAGCTTCAAAGGAGTTCAGGGAGTCTAGTTGAGTAATGGAGGAGGAGAGGGCATTCCAATGTTTGGCTATACTGTATGAGTACAGGCATTGTCCTGCTCTCTTGTTGGGTTTAGCTACACTTAGAAGGGTGAAGAGCGGAGGGATTGAGTGGGGGTGTGTGTATGCAAGATGGATTGGAGAGCTGGGCATTTATCGGGTTGGAAAAGTAATTTATGGGCAGTAGTTAGTTGGGTAAACTGGGGATAGTGGTGAAATTCTAGCCAGGATAACTGCATTGCAGTGATGTGAACTGTTAGGCAAGTTAGAAGCAAATTTTCTTATCTTGTAGTAGCATTGTTGTAGTTTATTACTGAGTGAGATTTGGAGGTTGGTGAAAATGGGGCTCCCGTATGTAAGGGATGGAATAAGCAGGGTGTTAGCTAATTTGATCCTAGTTTGTTTGCCAAGGTAAAGTTTATGTCGGTATAATTTGCCCAGTTTGAAGTGGGTTTTCTTTACTGTGTTGAAAATATGTTGTTCAAAAGAGAGTTTGCTGTCTATAGTAATTCCTAGATGTTTTGCGGATTGTGCCTGTTCTATTTCAGTTTTGTTATGTGAGAAAATTTTGAATTTTGTAGTTGGAGGCTTTGATGAGAATAATAACAGCTTAGTTTTTCTGGGGTTAAGCATTAGTTGAGAGTCATTCAGCCAAGTCTCTATAGAGGAGAAGGCATCTAGAGTGATTTTTTGGAGGTTAGAGAAATTATTGGAGGATGAGATGATAGTTGAATCATCTGCGTATTGAATTAGTATGCTTTGATGGGAGGCTTTATTTAGATCATTAATGAATATATTGAAAAGTAGAGGTCCTAAAATGGATCCTTGTGGGACACCTGTGTTATTAGCAAGGTAGTCAGATTGTTGGTTTTGCCATTTAACTGATTCTTGTCTGTTGCTTAGGTAGGAGGAAAACCAGGATGTTATGCTTTGAGAGCAGCCCAGTTTGTCTAGCTATTGCAAAGGTTTAGGGAGAGATACTGTGTTGAAAGCTTTTGAGAGGTCTAGCAGAAGTACTGAAGTGGGTAGACCAGCATCAAGAGCTTTATTCACAATATCAGTAAAAGAGAGTAAAGCTAAGGTAGTACTATGGCCTGGGTGGAACCCATGTTGTGTGGGAGATAAGAGGTTATTATTGATGAGGTGACTGAGTAGTTGGGTCTGGATACATTTTTCTAGGATTTTTGATAGCGGGGAGAGAATGGAGATGGGTTGGTAGCTTAAGAGATCATGGGCATTGCCTCCTTTGTGAAGTGGGGTAATAATGGATTTTTTCCATAGTAGGGGGACATATGATTCAATGATAGAGCAGTTAATAAGAAAGATTGCCACTACTTTGGAATAAACTTCCAATCCACATGAAGCAGAGCTCCTCACTAATCCTATTCAAGCACAACCTGGACAAATGGAAGGGAAATTGTAAATTCACCCCGAGGTGGCACACATGTCCCTCATGAACAGGGGTAGTCAGTGTTTATCATAGACTCGCTCTGCAAATTTTGTCCACCTAACCAAGGACAATTGAGGCAACTCAGGATTAACATGGCTAGACTTGTAAGGTCTCTAGGGCTGCTAGCCTAGTAACCTCCTATGAACCTATGAAACTTAATGGTTGAGATTACTTCATCACACATATTGCCTGACTTCTGCATCTGTATGTGTTTTCCTGTCTGAATCTGCATGTGTGTTTTCGATGGATTTTATCTTTAAGAAGAAACAAGGTTAATGTTTATGCTCAAAATGGAGTGAAAGAAGTTTTTAGGTGTGAAATGTTCTGGGAGAAGTTTACTTCACTGCAAGATTGTGTTATAAACAATAGCCTTAATGTAGTGTTCTGCAAAGGACAGGTGTTCTGGTTTGCTATAATGGCTCTGATACATTTCATAATGTTGTCCTCAGCTCTCCTTTTCAGATCTCTCATCATGTGGTGTAAGCCCTGTTTGGATCATGGCTAAAAATTTGCAGTATCTGAGAGACATAGTATGCTTAGACATCTCCACAAACCAAGAACCACAACAAAGGCAAGGAGCAAACAACACCAGGAATAGAGAACCAGAATTTATTAAAAACCTTAGTGCTTTTGTCAGATTATATCCACAGCCTTCTTCAGAGGTATTAAACCCAACAACATCACTTCACCTTTTAAATATCGCTCCAAAAACAGTCTTGTGACATAATTAATTAACAATTAGTTAAAGTAAATCCACCTAAAATGTATATATATATATATATATATATATATATATATATATACATGAATACAATACATGCTAAAAACACTAAATAGAACAACGTGAATAAAACAGTTGATAAATATAAAGATGTTGTTAATAAAAATATTCCCATGCAGTTTAAACATTTACACATAATAACAGCGAAGTTTTAAAACACTGCTGATAGAAACACATTCATTCAATCCAGGATAAACACAAGAATGTAATTTTAATTGCCATCTAAGTTCTTGAAGTTCTAAAAAATCTTTCCCTCACATTCCTAACCACATGGTCAATACCAATAAAACCAAACTCATTACTAGGATTCTCACCAATATGTTTGGATAAAGCATTCTTATGGTTTCCCTTCCTGATGTCTAAAGTGTGCTCATATATATGCTCTTTCAATTTTCTTTGTGTCTTCCAAGTGTAAAAACAACTACAAAATTTACAGAGGGCAAGGTAGAATATGCCCTCAGTGTTGCAGTTACAATAAAAGGAGACTCAAATACAAATCCCATTTACATACACGCTATCCAATTCAATAAGGTATTTGCAGTAATTACATGAGCCACATCTATAAGTGCCCTTCTTTCTTATGGAGCCCATTTTTTCTATATCCACAACATTTTCCAATATTTCTTTGAAACATCTACCTCTCCGATATACCATTCTGATGCCATTGTTGTAAATTTCCTTAAATTCATCATGAACACCAAGTGTGTACCAATATGTGTTCAAAATGGTGGATATTTGGGCACATTCAGGGGTGTAAGTAGTAATGAAGGAAATACTATAATCAGTGTTAGGATCAGAAACAGTCTCAAGGACAGGAATATTTGTCACTTCAGCTGAAACTGAAAGAAGGGGAGGGTAAAAACCAGACTTTCTCTTCATTGTAACCTCAAAACAAATAGCTTCAACCAAAGACCTGGGATAAGCCCTAGATAAAAACATGTCAGTAAGAACTTCAGTTCCCCTTATATAAATAGCGTCAACCGAAGTCATTCTAGTAAGGCATACAAATTGTGCCTTAACAACGCCTTTCTTGTGATGTATAGGATGACAGCTATCAAAATGCAGGCGCCCATTTGAAAAAGTGAGTTTCCTGTATATCTCACTAACAAACCTCTTGTTAACTGTGTCCTTAGAAAGATGAACATCCAAATAATTGATGTCAGTTTTACTCCAAGTAGCAGTGAAAGTAAGAAAGAAAGTTGCTTGGTTTAAATATTCAATAAATCTACACAATTGGTCCTCAGGTTCTTTCCAAAAAATTATGACATCATCCAGAAACCTCAAATATAAGGACCAAGGTGGAAAAGGCCCAAAAAATCAAGAACAAATTTCCTCTCCCAGAATAACATTACCATATTTGCAAAAATGGGGGCACACGCTGCCCCCATTGCAACTCCTTGTTTCTATAAAAAATAACATCAGGAAGGGAAACCATAAGAATGCTTTATCCAAACATATTGGTGAGAATCCTGGTCATCTATATATTTATCAACTGTTTTATTCACATGTTTGTTCTATTTAGTGTTTTTAACATGTATTGTATTCATATATATATATATATATATATATATATATATATATATATATATATATATATATATATATATATACATTTTGAGGTGGATTTTACTTTAATTGTTAATTAATTATGTCACATGACTGTTTTTGTAGGGATATTTAAAAGGTGAAGTGATGGTTGTTGGGTTTAATACCTCTGAAGAAGTCTGCGGATATAATCTGACGAAAGTGCTAAGGTTTTCAATAAATTCTGGTTCTCTATTCCTAGTGTTGCTTGCTCCTTGCCTTTGTTGTGAGACATAGTATGCTCCCAGAAGATCTCTCAGACATATGACAACATTTAAGAATGGTTTGGACCTTTGGACAATACTTGGTTTAAATCTCTGCTGAGTTCCAAATATGATGGAAGGCAGACATTGCTGGTCTAGGATTGTCATAGTTTCACCTAAGTTATAACTGTTGCCCAGCTAAGTAAGGATTGTAATATGATTTCAGACTTGTGTAAAGTTATTTCTGACAACACTAATAACATTTCTTAAGGAATGAAAAAAGCAAGGACAGTCAGCACTTTCATCGTCAGTAGAAAGTCCACTGAGTTGCCAGGCCTGTTGCACTGGACATGCCTCTATACAAGATCTGGAAAATAAAAAAGACATCTCTTTGACTTCACCCCCAGTCCCCCAAGAAGTTTAGCTGTTCTACTTTAATTGCTGCCTTCTTCTACCTTGTCAGAAAGTAAGATGGCTGAAGGTTTGGTCCAGTGACCTTCATCGGTTTATGCATACCATGGAGCAGGATGATGTATGCCTCCTCTATTTTTCTCCTGAGTGATATTCTGTTACTAGAGTTTTAGATCCAAAAGGCTATAAAGCAGTAGCAAGATACAGTTGGTGGACTGAGTTCTCACAAGGACATGGATACAGTGGAGCTGCATGCAGGTTGTTAACATCATTGGAACATACCATCCATTAGCCATAATTGTCATCTTATCTAGTCTAAAAGGTTTTCTTCAATTAACAAGATGAGCGCAGTCATGCTTTTCTAATATGCATGAGTGACATGTACCATGAAATGGCTATACTGACATTTTTTAAATGACCTCTCTTATACTTTAAAAGAAGACTGTGACAAGTGCTTCTGTCTGTGGATTGTCTGAAGTATGTCATACAAATGCTTGGCAGGGCTGCACTATGTTGTTTGGAATCTTGCTTATTGTGTTTTTATATCAGGATGGATGCCTTGACTTGACACTGTATTGCCTGTTTTCTATCACAACTTCTGTGGCCTAACAAGCCACATCATCTATAACATTTTAAGATCCCTGATGTCTCAGTGTCTCAGAACGCCTTCAGCTCTTAGAGGTCTCCAGCATGGTGGTTCTACAAATACTATGTAGAATTTGTTTTAGTACAGTTTGATGTTGCACTTGTACTCAGTGCAGTAAAGATAACAATCAATGTAGAGCTTGGGATGCTTGTTCTGATACTTCAGGGTCATGTACTCTGTCTCACAGTTCCAAGAAGTTCACACAATTTGCCATTGTCTTCCACAGCTACGTGGCTGTGGGAAAAGGGTGACAAAAACTATCCATAGCAACAAGAATAATGCAAAACAGAGTGCCATACATAATGACATATCACAGAAAACCAGCCACAGGCAAATGGACAGCCCAGCCACAAGTAACATGACTAGTAGCAGCATATGTGTGAGCATACATGACCCCCAGTTAAGACAGGAGATCAAAATAAATACTGGTCAATAACGTAATGTTAAAATCAGACAGTTCTTGGCTACATGAAACATGACTACTCATGTGCATTTGCATAGTCATGTGAGGCATGAATTTCAAACCCAAAGTCTCTGGTATTTTTGTTTACATAAGTCAGCTTAATGGATCATATCTCATTATATCGATCATATTGATTCAGATTCAGGTAAGCATTTAAGCTGCATTAAGTAACTCAAGTTTATGTCAAAACAGAGAAAGACAAAAAGATTGGGAGTCAAAATATCAAAAAAAAAAAAAATAAATCAACTCCTAATCCAACAAAATAAAAAAAGTGTTTTGCAGGGTGGCAAGCACTCTCTGCAACCCATCCGCCCTGCTAATTAATTACACCAACTCCAAGATTAAAAAACGGTGCAGGAAAAGGTAAATCATGCTCAACTGCACTTTTGTGTGATTGCACATAATAGCATTAATGAAATAAAAATACAAACCATCCAAAAATGAAAATGAAACTACAACCTCTCAAGCAAGCACAAAAGAACCCATCAAATCTGAACCCAATTTCAAAAAGTCAATGAAATGGATATGTGACCTAAAAACACATGCTTCTATTTCATTCTTTTAAACTTTAACTCAACCAACCAACATTAATCCAGTAGTTCATTTGATAGGCTCTGATATTCAGATTCTCCTGCTTTTCTCACATGCCTTCTTCTTTTATGAGGTGTATCTTTTCTCAGAGTCAAGGCTATGGAAAGAGGATGTCATAAGCTGTCTTAATACCTGTTTTTAATGAATGTACACTATTTCCCTGTTATTCAGCTGAATACATGTGGGTCACTCCATGTCCATCTAATTAATAGATATGGTATTTATATTATTTCTGCAGCTGTTAAAAATCTCTACCTCATGACATCTCATTTAAATTAAGCATCTCAGCCAAACATTTTGGTACTGTATCATATTTTAGTAATTTTTATGTTTAATCATGTAATCACAGTGACATACAAGTGTTGTATGTATTGCCCATTGGACCTTTTTTCAATTAGCAAGCTGGAAACAGCAAGAGTTAGCCAGCAAGGAACAGGAGTAAATAATCAATACTGGCTTACCATCCTGAGATGAGGGTGTTGGCAGAGTCCACCTGGGTAAGTCTCATAATTGCAGGCCTTACAACTTGGATTTATGGAACATGGGCTCATCAATGCATGTGTGAGCATGTTTGGAAAACTCAAATCTGCAGAAGCACCCATTTGATTTGGATTGACATTGCAGGCATTAGACTATGCTTTCCATCCAACAGAGGTGGTGGTAGGAGCATAACCACACCCACCCCAAAAATGTGCTATAATTTGCTTTGCTACCTTAGCCATATGTGCTAACTCTAGCCCAGCCTAACACATCACCTTAATAAAAAAAACTTTCCCCCTAACAGTAACAGTAATGAAGACACTTGGACATAGAACATATGCATATTGAAGCAGCACTAAAACTATCCCCTTACCTGTACTTCCAGAATGTTTGCACACTGATCAACAGCTTAATTTCAGCTCTCCAAGTGTGAAAAAAGAAACTGAGAGATAAGTGCTAGTAATTCTGCCAGTTTTAGTAAAATTCAGTTAATGGCTAGTAAGTACACTGCCTGGAGTGAGCGAAGAAGAAATTTAGAGAGAATGATAAGAGGCAGGTGTGAGATTTAAGCTGCTGTATCCAGCTGTCTTCAGAATATTTTTTCCATGGGGGATCAAAGTCATTTTTTTATGCAGGACAGGCTAAGGAGGAAATACAAAAGTTTGTCAAACAAAAAGTGAGCTGTCAAACAGAAGGGGATTCTTCTTCTCATTCTTCTGCTAATAAAGCTCATAGAGAGACTTTGCCAATGAAACCTTTTCCACGTTACAAAGGAAAATGCTTGAAAAACAGAAGATGACTAGAAAAATCAGGAGTACCTTGGACTTGAACCTTAGTCTGGTTTTGTGAAATGAAGATGAGCAGGAAAAAGATCAGGAACACTGAAATGAATGAATAAATGTGAGATTATAAAGCATCATGCACATTTGAGAAATATGGCTTTACAAGAAAAAGTCAATGAGAAAGATTAGACTTTTATTGACTTTTGTTAAACTTTTGGAGGGATTTAAAGGCGTATGCCCCACATTGTGTCATTGCTGGTGGTAGGACTCCAAAAGGAAAAATAAGTAACCCTAAGAAAAATAATTTTTGTTCTTAATATTTGTATAAAACACTTCATGATATAAATGTATTTACTAAAGCATTGTCAGTGATTGCTGTATGTGATAAAGATACTAATGTAAACAAGTATTTTTTTTTCTTTCTTAGTTTTAAGAAATGTAGGCATTACAATGTAAAAAGAGAAGAAGGGCTGGACAAAAGCATGATAAAGTTAATATGCTGTACTCTTGGGCTGTTGAGGTGGTGGAATGGGTGTATAAGTGAACTGATTATAATATGTGTAGAGCTGAAATGTTTTCTTTTACTTCTACACAGGTGAATGTCTGGATTAATGTCCTTGGCTTAACTGAGATGATTTTTCTTACTTTTGCATAGATAAATGTCTGGATTAATTTCATTGGCTTAATCCAATAACATTTTTTGTGTGTGTAAGCATGTGGACTTTATAAATAAGAACACACTGTGAATGTAATGAAAAGTTTTACTTTAAAAAATAAATGTTCAGCATGACTTGACAAGTCAGTAGCTGAGGGCAGCTGTACATCCTGATTTTTATGTTTCCATGGAGACACGCTGCATACAGATGCAGGAAATAAATCTCACAATTTCTGTGCATTGCTTGCTGATGAAACTATAAAATTAGAAGGTGCAAAACCAAGCAGCTTAGTAAAAAATAAAGTTTGAAATTATTGGAAGTGAATAAGAGTAGGTTTCATGCTACCTAAATACTTTAATACATTTACTAGAACAGTGTATAATTTAATTTTATTTAAAGATAGCCAGTGCACTCTTTCTTAAGGCTAAAAGTTAATGTTTTCAGAAGGTATACAAGATGCTTTTTACATCTGGATGGGAATAAAGATAAGAGAAGAACAAACAGTATTTAGTATAAGTAGGAGCACAGGCTGTAACATGCAACTTACCATAGATAACCTTAATTTTAGGTTAAGTAATGTCTGTGGCTATAGCTGCTAATCTGGGACAGTTGTTCCTGTCAGGAAGATATGCATAGTTTTCTGAGTTTGTTTTAAGTTAATAGGTTATGGGAGTGTTTTGTATTTTTTTTTTTTTTTTGCAGCCTTGTAAAATGTGACATAGGTTCAAATGGAGATGACAAGAAGCAACTGTATAAAGGATCAACCTGCCAAATATTAGTGGGTGCATGTAACAGAAGGTGTAAATAGACATCTAAAAAAAACTATCATATATAATAGGTGGGAAAATAACTTCTTATCATAATGGCTTCACTATCCATATTTTGGAAAATGCATGGTCTATTGGGTGCAGACAAAACTGTATGAATATTAAATTACATTAAGAAATGCAGACTGCAAATAGCAATGCTACAGGAGATGTATTTGTAAAGAAGTGAGCATGTAAATTTGATAAAGAAAGACTTTCAGTATAGATATTCAGCAGACTCTCACAGACAGGACATTCATTGCTAGTGGAGCTGCAATAGTCATAGAAGAGGAACAAAAAGATAATAATGGTAGATTTGTGGTAGTAAGGGGGTACTTGCAAGAGATGAGGATTACATTAGCACATATCTATATTCCACGTAAAACTGCTATGATAGAGCGTAAGAAAAATGTGGGAGAAGTAATCAGCTTTCAACAGTGAATATTACTCATATGTGCCTTGGTCGAACTTAAAACAACAAAAAGGCAAAATAGCGAAGCGGCTTTTAAGTGAATTCTTTCCCAGGGAAAGAATTTGCTTGGCTGCTTCCATGCCATTTTCAGCACTGTAGTGTAATCTTGGAGTTGGTATAGTTAAGTAGGGTGTGTGTGTGGGGCACAGCCCGACTTTATTCTTTCAATTTTTTTTTCTTTCTTCTTTTTTTTTTTTTTTGGAACAGTGATTATTTTCCCTTGGGGAAAAAAATCACTGTTCTGAGCTTCTGAGATTGTAAGCTTTAACTTACATGGGGTTGATTATTCATCGTTCACTTTTTTAAGCGTTTGATGATATAATATAGACCCTGAATTCAGTAGTAGGAACTCAAACAGAATTTACATATTATTGCCCAGGATATAATAAGTGGGCTAGATTAGACAGAAATTATATTTCACAGGAGCACATGCATTTAATTGAAAGCTTTGATGCACACATCCAGTAACTAATTTAAATCATGCTCCAAAATCAACTAAGATAAAAATGCAGGGTAAGGAAGTAAAAATAAGACACTGATACTTCCCCAGCTTATCATTTAAAAGAGATGAATTTTAGGAATGGGTAGTGGAAATTATTTGAGAGTTATTAGGGAAGACAGAAATGTGCTTAGAATGTATAGCTAGTGAGTGGGATAAAATAAAAGTGGAGTTTAAAAACAGAGTAGAAATAAAAGAAAAGGAGATATAGTTAAGAAGCAAAAGGAATTACTTATAGAGAGACTGACAAAGATTAAAATATTGCAGAATAAGGAGAATCTCACAGAACAAGAAGAGGCAAAACTGTAGAGTGCTAAAGAGAAGATAAAGGCATATCTGGAAATATGCATGCGTTTAGAAAGATTGCTGTTAAGCAGCTGTTTTTGATAAGAAATCCAGAGCACAAAAACTTTTATCACAATGACTTAGGCAACAGAAAGTAGAAAGAGCTGTCACCAAACTTAGGGAGCATATAACAAGAGAATTAACCAAAGATCATTTACAGGTATTAGAGATATTTCAGAAATGTTATGAAAATTTGTAGCAGAGAAATGTGGAAAACAACAAAGAGCAGAAATGGAAATATTTATGGAAGATTTATGTATGCCAGGGTTAGAGGGAGATGAGGCTCAACCATTAACAGTTAAGATAGGCGGAGATGAGATAAAAAATGGTTATGTATAATCAATCTGCTGGAAGGTCTCCAGGAATTGATGGTATCCTGGAAGAAAGATGTGGTGACTGTAATACCTAAAGACAGCAAATGCCCACCAGACCCAGCTTCATACAGACCCATTTCAATTTTAAACTAGTGTTTATGTCTATAATAGGTAAAAGAATGGCAGAAGAGTTACCAACAATTGATCAGTCTGGATCAATGGGTTTTTGTATTGTGGAGGCTACTATTTAACAACATTAATAGGACAATGATGATCAAGAGGGAAGCAGAATGTAAGAAAATATCACTATTGTTGGTGGGTCTTGATGCAGAGAAAGCATTTGACAGAGTAAGGTGAAATTTTATGGTGTAGAAACATTTTCATTCCCTGATACAATGGTAAGGTTAATTAGAAGGATATATGAGGGATCGGAGGAAAAATTTAATTGGGAGGGTTCCTCTCTGACAAGTTGTGTCTGAAGAGAGGAAACAGGTGGGGGTGTCTTCTTTCCCATTTGTTATTTGCTTTATATTTTGAGCCATTAGCAAACAAAATAAGGGACTCAGAAATCCAAGGATATAATTGGTATGGTAATCAAGGAAAGTTGGCTTTATTTGCAGACAATATTATTTTGTACCTGATAAAAACAGAAAAGGATATCTCAGTGTTGTGGAACATGTTTTTGTTTCAGTAGTACCCATATTTATGAGGATACGATAAAATTAAGTACTTAGGAGTATGGATTAAAAAGTATTCTGTTACGGCAGCTAAGGATGTGTGGGAAGAGCCTACACAAAAGATAATACAAAAACTGGGCAACTGAAAGCTCTTGTTTATGGATATGGATAGCAAGATACAAGCAGTGAAAATGTTTTTAGTCTCTTTAGTCTTATATATAGGTCAGGCATTCTTTTATCATCTGGAAGAGAAATTGTGGACAATAATTAACAATAAAGAGTTGAAGGAATTTTCCTGGGAGGGAAGAGGGCAAGGGCCAAGTGGGATAAGTTGGTCCTTCCAATAGAGCATGGTAGTTTAAGATTACTTCATTTGAAGGGATATATTTTAGAGTTACATATTTAAGAATCATATACATAACATAGGAAGAAAGCTATAATTGAAGGTGGAAAGGGATGATGATGAAGCATGGGAATGTAAGAAATTTGGAGAGAGTGGGAGTCTTGATGCATATCATAGAGAATAACAACAGCCATGCAGAATAATACATTCATAAAGTAGCTGAAAGTATTCTAAGAACCAAGCCAACATGAGAATGGGGAAAGGAGATTTTTCCAATAAGGATGACTGCAATTAGGAGTATAGAGAACAGACAAGAGGGGGCTGGAATTTGCTGGAAAATGGTAAAGGAACACAGCTATTGGGAGCCAAGAACTAGAGAGGGAAAAGGTAATAGAATGTGAAGAGACCAAGAAGACATTTGGACTGCAGACTAGAGACTGCCTTCCCTATCAGGGATTGAAATCAGAGTATAGGCAAAGAGAAAGGTGGATAAGGGAATCCTAAGTGAAAGGCCTGCTCTGGTAGAGTTTTTAGTTGAATCTAGAACAGAAACTGTTGTAAAAAAGTTAATTAGTAGGGCATGTGCAATATTGCACAATAACTATAGGAATCGATCTGAGGAGTTTAGATAGATCAAGATGAGAGACTGGATAAACAATTTACAAGGAAACAATTGGAGGACATATATATGGCTCCCAAATATGCAACAAGGGTGAGGTGATTTAGGATTTTTGCTTGGAAGTTTTTTTGCATAGGTTTTTTTATATTCCAAACTGACTCCAAATAATTTTCCTCATGTAGATGGAAAATATAACTATGAACATATGTTTTGGGATTGTAATGAGTTGCCAGTCTTTAGGATTTCCCTACAGAGCACTCTGTCAAAAATATTGGATGAGCAAATGAGTGTAACTAAGGAAATGATTTTTTTTAACTGGGATACAGGATCTGAATTGCCTTTATTATAATAAGGTCATGTTAAGTTTAATTCTGGTTGGTGCCAAAAACAATTACTAGAAAATGGAAATCAGTTTAAATCAACTCTATTTGAAGCACTGAATGTTGTAACAGAGGTAAAAGAACTGGATGTGGGATCTTTAGAAAAGGTTATGAGCAAATTTCATAAAAAAAAAAAAAATGGAAATCGTGGAAATGATGCATGCAAAAAAAATGCTTTGTAGAAGGAGTGATGTTTAAGGGAGGGCAGGAATTAAGCAATTTATAAAATGTTGGATTGATGACAGTTGTACAAAAGAGTATATATAATATGTAATGTTTGTAACTGGGAATATGTTAATATAGTTTGTTTTATTTTATATAAATGTATTTTATATAAATGTATGTTTGCTTATGCCTTAAGTGATAATTCAATAAAGGTATTAAAAAAAAATCCCCTTAACTAACCCTAATTAGCAAACACACACTTGCATGCAAACACAGATGCATGCATGTATGCACTCACCCCCTATAGAACATTAAAACTATCCCATTACCTAACCGAAACTCTAAATGTAACTGAGAAAAGTGAACACATGCACACTCGAATAGACACACACTTACCCTTTTTTGGCAACACAAACATTCAATACAGTGAGCATTAGCTAAAAAGAATTGCAGTTCACTTTATAATCAAGAGATAACATTTGATAAAGTGAACTGCATTCATATATATGGTATCTCCCTCAGGATGGTTATTCTGTGATAATTCCCTAGTATGGGGGAACAAATGGGTGGAGTCCCATTTGTGAAGTTTAATGGTCGGCAGACATGGTGGCAAAAGCACCTAAAAATATGTGAAACCTGTGCTGTTTTTCAGGTGAATCAACAGAGCACTTGCTGGCGACATAGCTTGCTCAAAGTTACTTAGTACGAATTGAAGACTGAGGGAGTTAGACTTAGAATCCAAGGGTACATAATTACGCTTCATCAGATTCCAGAATATGGCACAGGGTACATGATTCTGATTCATCAAATTCAAGAATATGATAACTTTTTCCCATTTTGTACTCAGCTACAGAAATTGATAAGAAGCAAATATGAAGTTTTTTTGTTATTTTACAAATGTTACAATATTATGAAACAAACGTATACTGAGGTGCCACAGACTGAATACCAACGGGATACAAACCAAACCATGACTACAATACCCAAACTCACATACATACACCTCTTAATATTGCTCTTATGTATATCAATCCTCCCACTGTTAACCTCTATCACCAACTACCAAACACAACTTAATTACATCTATATACCAAGAAAAAACACTTCCACTGACATTATTACCACTCACCCTCTCACTCATTTAGCCCCATACCTCTACCAATCCTCCTTTATCAACTACATTGCACATAGAATACAACCATCACACTACCAGTTCCAAACTACTTTAAAGTACTATAAGACCCTGCATAAACTACTCAAACTGTATTTTTACCTAAGAGCCCAATTCAAAAGCTGTGGTGATATACACCCAAACTCAGGCCCACTAAATTTAGGAACCCCAAACCACAACCTAAATAATACCCTACTCCACCGAAACAAAGACTCTCTCTTCATTATAAATTTAAATGTCAGGATTATCCTAAACAAAGTTCATGACCTTCATGCACTACTCTCCTTTTATCAACCTGAGATGGTCATACTAACTGAGGCTTGGCTTAAACCAGGGAATCACAACAATGAAATTACTGCACCAGGCTGCAATATAATTCGAAGTGACAGAATAGGTAAAAAAGGTGGAGGTGTTGCAATACTGTACAAAACTCACCTTATCCTTGAGAAACTAGACACAACAACCCCAAGCCCTGATAAAATAGAGCTCACCCTAACTAAACTAAAACTTAACCCAAATAAACACATCAACATCATAGGTTGCTACATCCCTCCAAGCAATAATATTTCCGTTACAGAAAACCTACTAGAATGGATATCTAACTCCCTTCCCCAAGAAAGCATAGTATTAGGGGACCTTAATACTGAATGGCAAAACTGCTCCAGTCAAGACCAACTCTCCCATATTAACCTACATGGCCTAATCCAACTCATGACCTCCCCCACAAGAACAGACAAGAAAACCAAACATCAATCCATACTAGACTGGATACTAGTCTCCCACCCCTTACTGATATCCCTTGCAGGGTGTCTACCAGACACCATGAGTGACCACCAAGCCACATTTCTACTCAGATCAAAAATACCACAACTAACCCAAATATCTATGCACCTAATTAGAAAAAAAAGCATTTTAACCACTCCAACTTTAAAAATTACCTAAAAAGGTGTAACTGGACCCCCCTGAAAAACCTACCTCTTGAGGAAGCAGTATTATATTTCAATACAACCTTCTTAAATACCTTTAACCACCACCCCCCCACCCCCCCAGAACAACAAGAATTAAAACTAAATATGCCCCCTGGCTAACCCCAGATACAAAAACCTTCCTCAAAAAAAGAAACAAAGCCTGGACAACTATCGCAACAGTAAATCCCAGTTCGACAAACAACTATACATTGAACTACGTAACAAAGCCAAAAAACTTATTTATTTATTTCCAGTTTGATAACTGGGGATGTCCACTGGGCCCGAAAGCCCGTTTTCAGTGGAGACCCGGGGAGAAAAGCTCCATATTACAAACACATTGCAAACTTAAAGCTCCATATTACAAACACATTGCACACTTAAACAATTTACAAACAAGTAAAAATAAAATTGTTATACAATTGTATTATTAGCACAGAAAAAATACTCATACATATGAAATGCAAATGAAGTAAATCAGAAGAGAAGTGTAGGAAATAGGTGGTGCAAGGAAATAAAGGAGAAGAAATGCCAGGAGGAGGAGGAAAAAAGAACAGTTAGACAAAGATTCATTTTATGTTTGTGGTCAAAGATACATTTTACGGTAATGGTCAAAGATACAATTGTAAGAAGAGGCATTATAGGCAGTGGGGAAGTGAAGATATAAAGAGTATTTACATAGAGTTTATACAGGGGGGAAAATGATAAAGAAGTTGAGGGTGGGGAGCTGAAGAAAGAGTTGGAAGAAGAGGGGCAGGAGGGAGAATAATGAAAAGGGGACGTAATAGGATCTAGGTAGGAAGTATACAAGTACATTTCCAGTTTTGGGAGAGGTGAGAATGGAATAGAGATTTGAATTGTTCAGGGCATGTAGTGATTCTTAGCAGGGGAGGAAGCAAGTTCCATTTTTATGCTATAGTATAAGACAATAGTAGGTGGCCAGGGGGTCTTTTAGATTTGTGTACTGAAAGAAGATTTTGGTGGACTGATCTTAGGGGCCTGAGAGTAGTGTAGAAAGGCAAGATATTAGATAGAGCAGGGCAAGCAGTAGGTTTAAAAATTAGTTTGTGGGAAGTAGTAAGTTGGAGGCAGTCAAAATGATTAGGGAGTTCTAGCCAGTGAAGACTATGGAGGGAGATGCAATGGTGTGTAGAATGAGTAGAGTTAGTAGTGAATTTGGCGATTTTGTTGTAGCAACTTTCTAGTTTTGAGGAGATAGAAACTGTGAGGTTGGTTAGAAGAGGAGCACCATATAATAGAGAAGGTAGAAGGAAGGTGGGGGTGAGGGTTTGTCTTGTAGCTAATGATAGAAAGGGAGCATTTCTATAAAGCATACCGAGCTTCTGATGGGTTTTTTTATGTTTAGTTGAATATGAGTATTAAATTTCAGGTGTTCATCAATGGTAACACCAAGTAGTTTGGCACAAGTAACAACTTTTATTGAGGAGTGAGAGAGGCTGGTGATCTTGAACAAGTGCTTGTCAAGTGGGAGGGCTTTTGCGGGGGAGAAAAGAATGATATGGGATTTATTGGCCTTAAGGGAGAGATGGTTTTGAAGCATCCAATTCTCTGTAGTTGTGAAGGCCAATTGGGTCTTGGCCTGGAGCTCGGGAAGGCTAAAGGCTGAGCAGACTAAAGTGGAGTCATCTATATATTGCACTATTTGAGAGTTTGGAATTGCACAGTGAAAATCATTGATGAAGACATTAAAGAGTGTTGGTCCGAGAATAGAACCCTGTGGAACTCCGGTAGGGGTAGGAAGGAAGGTAGAGGTACCCGTTTTCCATTTCACAGCTTGGGATCTATCTGAGAGATAAATTTTGAACAAAGAAAGGGAATCTAGGGAGAGACTGAGGTTCGAAAGGTGATTAAGAAGGAGTGTGTGGGATGCAGTGTCGAATGCCTTGGAAAGGTCGAGAAGGACAGTGGAGACAATATCTCCAGAGTCACCGGCAAGGTTGACAATGTCTAAGAAAGAGAGGACAGCAGCAATGGTACTGTGGCCAGGACAGAAACCGTGTTGAGTAGGGGTGAGGAGTTGGTTATTGAGGAGGTGGGGCATGAGTTATAGGTGGATACATTTTTCAAGGACTTTTGAAATTGGGGAAAAAAATGGCTATTGGGCGGAAATTAGAAATGCTATTATTTTGCCTCCTTTATGAAGGGGCAGGATATAGGCAGCTTGCCATAGTTTGGGAACATAAGATTCCTGGATGGATCTATTGATGAAAATGCTGATGGGTATGGCAATACCATCTGCAGTGAGCTTGAGAAAGAGTGAAGGGATATTGTCAGGGGCATTAGAGCATGGCTTGAGTTTGGAAAGAAGTTTTTTGATACAGGTGGTTGACACAGATTTTAGATAAAAAGTGGGAGGGGGTTTAGGGGAGCAGGAATGGGGAGAGGAGGGGGAAGTAGGCTTAGGGGTAGGGGAGGGGGTGGATTTGGTGAAGGTTTTAGTAAGTTCGGCTATAGAGTTAGTAAAAAAGGAGTTAAAAAGGATTGCTATTTCTGTATCGGTCTTATTGTTGTCAGGACAGGGATTGGATTTAGTACCAGGGTGTAAATGGGATTTGATGGAATTCCAGAATTTTTGGGATTTTTTGAGTGGGTAGACTGTAATTTGGTGTAGTACGATTTTTTATCCTTTGTGATAGGTTTTTTGGTTAGATTGCGGAGTTGCTTAAATTGAAGGAGGGTAGCTGGGTGTTTATTTTTGTTGTAGAGTTTCCATGTTTTGTCCCTTTGTAGCATAAGAGATTTAGTGTCCTTAGTTAGCCAGGGGGCAGAGTTGCATTTTATTCATTTTGTTCGAGGTGGGGCTTGGGAGTTTAGGATTCCAAGGAAGGTAGTATTGAAGACTTCTAAAGCTTCATCTAGAGGAAGAGTTTTTAGGATATCCCAATTTGTTAGTTTAAGGGTTTCAGAAAATATAGAAGGGTTGATGTTAATGAGGTTACGAGTGTGGACATATTGGTGTTGGTGAGGCAGGTGTTGGGTGGCTCGGTGAATAAAGGCTGGAAGATGATCACTTATTGAGTGAGGTAGTTTACCAGAGTCAGAGATCTTTTTAGGGTGCCTGACTAAGATCCAGTCCAGGATGGACCCTGGCGGGGTTGTTTTTGTTAGGTCTGATAATGTCGTTTATTAGTTGAGTAAAATTATAAAGATTGATAGATATTGTGGGAGTATTGTTATTAATTTTATTTCAGTCGATGTTGACATCACCTAGAATGTAAGTCTCAAGTTTGATGTTGTTTGAAGCCCATAAGAGAATATTCTCTAGGGTGGAAGTGTTGTCACCAGGGGGAATATAGATGGCTATAATACAGATACTTTTATAAAGTTTGTTCATTTTGAGGATTCCTATGATTAGTTCGGCATTATTAAACTGAGGAATGGGATTCTGGTAAGGGCAGAGATTCAGCAGGCAGTTGTAGATTAAGGCTACTCTACTTCCTTTTTTTGTTTTGGTGCTCGAATCGAAGAGCTTTGAAGCCAGGTGGTATAATCTCAGAGTTAGTAATGTGTGGTTTTACCCACGTTTCTGTGACTGCTACTATGTCAGGTACAGTGTGATTTAGCCAAGCATGGACGTTTGTTATTTTGTTATTTATACTCTGGATGTTAATGGTAATGAACTTAAGGTATTTATGGCTGTTTCTAATAGAGGAGGTAGTGGGAGAGAGATTATTACTGGATGTGGGCCTAGGTTTGGGGTGGATGTCACCTGCTAGAGCAAGCCAAGAAGAGGGAGAGAGGATGAGAAACTTTGGATTGTGACATGAAGTTAGAGGGAGATACAGTTTTGATTTGGTAGCAAGAGGTTTTAAAGAAACTGTAAGGAGTTTTAATTTAAAGTAATGAAATGGGTTTGGTTGAAGTAGGGAGGGGGATATTAAATAAAAGTGGAGTGTCAAAGGATGGGGAAGGGAGAGAGTGGAGGTGGAGGGAAGGGAGAATGAAGGGGGTAGTTTGGTAGAGGAATAGGAGGTTGCATTATAGAGAGTTATTAGGAGGAGAATACATGTAAAGGAGGTGAGTTGAAGTGGAAGAGACATGGACCAATAGAGTAGGATAGATTTTAGAAGAGGAGGCAGAGTAAATGGGGAGAGTTTGGAGATGTAAGGAAGAGAAGTATATGTGAGAGTGCAGTCAAGTAAGGGATAGAGAGGGGGAGGGATAACTAATTGAATTGCAGCTAGGAGAGGGAGGGGCAAAGAAATGGGATAGACTGAGGGGAAATAGGGAGGAGATTCAGGTGACTATAAAGGTAAATGCACTTGGGTTTATCAAAACAGATAAAACATCCTACTACCAAAAATTACAGGACAAACACAGGGACAACCCCCAAAAATTCTGGGCAGCAATTAACTCTATTCTACAACCAGGAAAAACAACAACCCCTACCCCAAAAACTGAAAATAACCAAGACAATATCCCCACACAATTTAACAAATTCTTTACAGAAACTATCCAAGCCCTTGCAAATAACCAACCTTATGACAATATCCCCACCTCTGCAAATACACCCCCCACCAGTCACAATAAACAACTGCCCCAACTTTAGCTTCCACCCAGAACCAACCAAATCCATTGAAAAACTACTCCTAAAGCTCAAACCAACTTCTCTAGCCGCCGATAAATTACCCGCTGAATACCTCCAAATAGCCGCAGAAGCCATAGCATATCCCATCTCCATCTTAATAAACAGATCCATCTCCGAGTGTACAGTACCACAGCTATGGAAAATATCACATATCATCCCACTACATAAAGGGGATACCTCCCTTGAACTCAGTAACTACCGCCCTATAGCCATACTATCCCCACTATCTAAAAATTTTAGAGAGGGTAATACACAAGCAACTAATGCAATACCTCCTAGATATAAACTACTAGCAACACAACATGGCTTTAGACCCTTCCACAACACTACCACTGCACTTACAGCATTTACCAACATCATCAACAATCACAGAAATAATGGACTCTTTGTATCTGCCACATTCCTAGACTTATCCAAAGCATTTGATATGGTTAACCATACAAAACTCCTTCACTCACTATCCACTCTAAACCTTACCATCCCTGCCATCTCCTGGTTTAAAAACTACCTAGAGGGCAGGCAACAAGCTGTAATGTGGCAAAACCAATTCTCTCCCCCCCTACCAGTCTCCCTAGGGGTACCCCAAGGCTCCATCCTGGGACCACTGCTTTTTACCCTCTTCGCCAATCAGCTCCCATCCAAAATTCCCAAAGTCTCAATAGTACAATATGCAGATGATACTACCATAATATGCGCAGCCAAAACAACTGACCTCCTCCACTCCCAAACACAAGAATGCTTTTCCCTAGCAGAAACTTGGATCACCAAACAAAACCTCATTCTGAACCCAGGTAAAACAAAATTACTACTCTTTAGCTCCCACAGAACCACACCTCCCTCTGATAGTTTCATCATCTCCTCTAATAACAATAATACAATCACCCCCACCAATCATACGAAACTGCTAGGGGTTGAAATAGATAATCACCTTAGATTTGACTTACATATTTCCGTAACCATAAAAAAAGTACATAAAACTTGATGTACTCTATCGCAATAAAAAATTTCTCACCAGCCACTCCAGAATTACAATAGCCAGGACTCACCTATTATCCACCTTACTGTATGCCTCCCCGTCCTTACAAATCTCCGCAAATCTGACCTAAACAAACTTGATAGTTGTTATAATAAGATAGCTAAATTTGCTACAACCTCACCCATCAGAATGCACCACTCGACTGCCTAAAAAAACTCAATTGGCTAGAACTACCACTACTACTTCAACTCAATCAACTATCATTATCCCACAAAATAATACATTACTCTGATAATACCCCAGCCCCACAAAATCTTCTTCAACCCTATACCGCTACCAGAACCTTAAGGTCTAGCACACAAAACCTCCTCAAAGTAACCAAATATAACAATAAGGCTGGTAAGTCTGTCTACAGCCACTACATATCAAAAACCTGGAATTCCCTTCCTACCCACATAACTGACAGCAAATCCCCAACCCAGTTCAAGAAACTAGTCAAAACTCACTTCATGAATAACAGACTATGCTCTTGCATCCCCCCTGGCTAATATCTCATTTCTGAAATGTCACCGTACTTAATTAAGACTGTCAAACCAACCAAGTCAGAACTCTGTACCCACTTAAGACTGTTAAACAACTGCACATCCTGACTCTTTAGTGGTTCTTGTAAACTATCCCAGCAATGTTGTGCTTTCCACTAGCTCCTAAAATTAATACCTTATAGTACCAGGCATACGTATCCTAACTTTTAAAACAGTCTATGTCATGTTGATGTCCTTCACATCTGTATCCAGAAAAACCTGCTCTCATGGACCTTTTCTTCTTCTCTTTTTTCTTTCCTTTGAAAGTAAACTATTCCAGGAATGTCGTGCTTTGTAATAGCTTCAAAAGTTAATATTATATAGTAACAAATGAATGTATCCTATCTTCTAAGAAATATTGTATGTCAAAGTCTTGTCCTTACATTTTTGTCTGTAATAAATTGTACTCTTGGAGCTTTTCTCCCCGGGCC
>NC_056739.1:1235755035-1235760035 GCF_019279795.1 Protopterus annectens
TAGGACAATGGAGACATGCATGTGTTCTTTGATTCACCTTCCTGCTTGTATTAAATTATATTCCTTGTTTAATATAACACCAGTTGTCAGTGTGTGTTTTAATTTTATAGTTTTGAACATTTTTCCAGCAAGTAATGTAACAAAATGTATAAACCAATAATGACAAAACTGTCAATTTCAGAACATTTCAACAATAAAAGGCCACTCAGTATCAGTCAATATGCATAGTGTCTGCAGAAATAAAAGTCATCTATCTAAATAATTCCACATTAAACAGATCTGTAACTAATGAAGAGGTTGCTGCTAGCAAATTACTTTATATTTCCGTGTTTCACCTACAAATTCAGTACCTGCTGCCCTTGAAGAATAAATTACCAATGTTACCTTAAAAAAGTAATCTGGTAATATTGCAATAAGGAATAGAGAGAAAACTGACAACAGGCTCATAGTTACTAGGCATCTCATCCAAAGGAGGGCACAATGATGACTGCAGCACCCCTATCCCCCCTAAACTACAACACAGTATCCGCAACCCATCTACATGGTGTGGGAGTAGAACTCATATCCTTCTGCATCAAAAAGCAAGTATGCTACCTGTTTTGTTTATGAACACTGCTTTCAAACTGTATTTAACAAACAGTGATGACCATTTGCTAAACGAAACAATTGTACATTGAAAACAGACTTAGAATGAGCAGCAACAAACTTCTCTTCCATTGAAGCTCACAGTTCTTTGAAAATGCACTGCAACTCAAAATGCCTTGAAAATGTGGTGCAGTTCACAGTTCCTTGTACACTGAAGTTCACAATTCCTTGAAAATACACTGAAACTCAGCCCCTTGAAAATGCACTTTGAATGCTCTGGCAGTTGGTATAGAGGATTCAGACTCTTGTCCACCTGTAACTAAGGTACAGGGTTTCAGCCTGAGCAAACTAACCTGCTATACCTAACTAGGGCCATACCTCTCAACCTGAAATCATCAAAAATCTGAACAAGGCCCATGAAAAATAGGTACAAATCTGTACGCTGATTAACATAAAATTTGCATACATAATTACATAACCCCACCCACTCCAATGGAATTGTGGGATAACAACTTTCATAAAATGTGTTGTTTTCTGAACACAAACTGAAGAACAGACAACCAGAATATGGAACAAGGGTCTCCCTGCAGCCATTCCAATGTCCCATTATCTGGCTAGTTCATCCCATTTACCATAAACACTAATGTGTGCATACTGCTTTACTTCTACAATGATTATTTGGATTTTATTTTTACATTTTGTAGCACAATGCACAAACACGAATAGGTATCAGATAGACAAAGCAATACTGTCTCACAATGAAAACAGACTTGGCTTAAAACTGCTCTGCCCTTGAAACTCACATTCATTGAAACAGCATTGAAACCCAAACCACATCCAAAGAAAATGCATCTGGTCAGTGGTGGATAAAGATTACCTTTGGGCTATTTTCAAAACATAGGCCCCTTGCACACAAAACAAGAAACGTGCATGCATTCTTTGATACACCTTCTTGACTTTATTAAATTATATTCCTTGTATAATACAGCACACTTGTTAGATTTAAGTTAAAGCACATTTTAAATTAATAGTTTGAACATTTTTCCAGTAGGGAATGAAACAAAAATACAAAATGCATGAACCAATAATGACAAAACTGCCCAATTCAGAACATTTCCATCATAAAATTCTACTTCCACACACACACAATCGCATTTTAAATGTATTGTTTGAACATGTTTCCAGTAGGCAATGAAACAAAATGCATGAGCCAATAATGACAAAAACTGCTCAGTTAAGAACATTTCCATCATAAAAGTGTAAATCTATAAATAGAATGACAGTAGTGTAAGTCATATGCATCTTGCACAGCTTCTTGCACTTATTTTCAATTTCATTTTTTTTGGGGGGGAGAAAAGGGCAAAAAACAGAGACATTATAATCACTGCTTGTATAACTTTGGAAAGTTGCTAGAATAAAATAGGTTACCACCATGCATTTTTCACTGCCAAGTCTTGAACCCAAAACAATCCTGTGCACTACAGTCAGAACAACATACCCCTATGCCAAATCATCAGCTTCTTGAAAGACAGACTAAAACTTAAATGGCTATCATGTAGTGAATTCAGTTCTCACCATACCTACACACACACACACACACACACACACACACACACACACACACACACACACACACACACATATGTACACTAATTGTTCTGACAGTTAGATTTTTGGAGTTCCTAGCAGTATGTTGTATTATCATTAGGACTGGGAGGTTAGCCATCCATAAAGGGGTATACATGATTTTGAGAGTTTTTTGAATGTGCAGGATTTCTCAAGATTGGAGCAAGAAGGGAATGCAAGTTTGTGTCACCTGTTAACTGTGACTGAGTTTTGCACTGCTGTTCAAGACAGTTGCAAGCCATGAATGATGTGAGACAAGCACCAAGATGTGTGCTCATTAGATAATAACTTATATTGATTGTTTTTTTTTAACATCCAAACTGTATTTCCAGTAATTATCACTAGATCTGAGCATTACACGGCCCCCAAAAAATAATACCAACAACATTGACAGCAGCAGTACATTAATATTAAGTCCTTATGGAAAATATGTGCACTGATTTCCTGTACACCTCTCAACAGGTCCTCATCTGTTATACTCATAATTCCTACTCACAAAATGTATACAAAAACAGTTTTGAAAACATTGCATTCTTACATAGATCTAATGAGGATTCTTTAATCCATGCTTGTTCATCAGATATTTTCCTTTCACAGTATCCCTGTCTGTAGGTCATTACATACTTCAAGAACAACTATTGCATTTTAAAATGTATCTACAGTCCAATGAACTATTTATGAACAGATTTCAACAATTAGTTTCAAAGACACTTAATGGCAAACCTGTCAGTTACACTAAACTGAAATATTTTTAGATAATGGTTATAGCAATGACTTGGACAATGATAGCAATGGTGATGATGAGCTTCATAAGAATGTTTTCTCACACATTAGAAAAAGCTTTTATAATATCCAAGACTGCAGCTGCATCTCTAAAATAAGAGTGCTGTGCAAAGGGTTATGAATAAACAAAATGTTGCTGTCCACAGTGCATTAATTAGCAAAAATGGAATCCAACTATTTGGAAAACATGCATGTGTAAGGTTTCCTTAAAATGAGCAAACAATCTACTGCTTGTTAGTTTCAAAAGGCGATGTAGGAAGCATAGTCTGCATCTTTGTGAAATATTATTTGGACAATTTGCTTTTTATAAGGTCATAAAGAATGAAAGTTTACCAGCATATCCACATCAAGCAGTTGATTTATAAACCTACTTAGCATGCTGTGAATGGAGTCACCAACTTCCCAAAAACATAAATCAGTTGTTCAACTACTCAAATGGATGCAGCATTAAATGAAAAAAAATCACACAAAAAGACAGGTGTGTGTGTGTTTAGTGGAAGGTTCCATCTCTCTACCAGAACTGCATCATATCAGGTAGGTAAAAACAAATGTTTTCTTCTTCTAAAACACCTTTCATAAATAAAACTTTACCACTATATCCACATCAAGCAGCTAATTTATAAACCTAGCATGCTGTGAATGGGAATGGAGTCACCAACTTCCCAAAAACATAAATCAGTCGTTCATCTACTCAAATGGATGCAACAAGTACAAGCGAGCTAAAGTACCTACCCCGATGAGCAAAAATGTTAACCAACACTAACAGTACTAACTGTCTAAAAAAAAAAAGCGAGGAATCATTCCAGCAAAGCATAACATAGCTCCAGTCATCTGGGCTTAGCTTACCCCAACCCAACGAGCGTCGAGCGATGATCAAAAAGCTAATCCAAGGCAGCAAAGCATAGCAGTCCTTCATTTGGACTGCAGTTCGTAAAACACTTCCAATATCCAGTGAAAGAATCCTCCATGCTTCCAAGTTCACTTCTAACCTGCCTAAAGTATTCAAACAGATGCAGGCGCATGTCTTCATTCCGACAGGCTGAGGGAGCTGACCATGTTGACGTCATCGCGCACGCGATGATGTCAACTCCAAAAGCGCAAAAATTTTAAAAATAAGATGAAAAAATCGTAAATGAAGGGTTGCCACTCAGGAATAGTGGCACCCCATTATTGGAACCCCAAAACTCGTTAAAAACCGAGTAATTCGGGACGGTTGGGAGGTCTGACTAGGGCATTTTGCGCACGCACACACTCACAAACACACACACACACACACACACACACACACACACACACACACACACACACACACACACACACACACACACACACACACAGCAGCCCCTCCATCCCCTCCCACAACCATTGCAGTGTCCCCTTACTTGGCTATTCTCCCCTTTTACCATAAACACTATTGAAACCTGTCAATGCACATATTATTTTCTTTTTTACTTCTGCAGTGATTATAGATACAGCACAAACACTGACAGGCACTGGCTAAACAAAACAATACAGTCTCACAATGAAAACAGACTCAGCATTAACACTAAACTTCTCTGTCCTTGAAACTCACATTCATTGAAACAGCATTGAAACCCACATTCAAAAAATGCATTTGGCTGGTAGCGTAAAAAGTTAACGTTTTGGCTATTTTCAAACCATAAGCCCCTTGCACATATTCTTAGGACAATGGAGACATGCATGTGTTCTTTGATTAACCTTCCTGCTTGTATTAAATTATATTCCTTGTTTAATATAACACCAGTTGTCAGTGTGTGTTTTAATTTTATAGTTTTGAACATTTTTCCAGCAGGTAATGTAGGAAAATGCATAAACCAATAATGACAAAACTGTCAATTTCAGAAAATTTCAACAATAAAAGGCCACTCAGTATCAGTCAATATGCACAGTGTCTGCAGAAATAAAAGTCATCTATCTAAATAATTCCACATTAAACAGATCTGTAACTAATGAAGAGGTTGCTGCTAGCAAATTACTTTATATTT
>NC_056739.1:1235762535-1235772535 GCF_019279795.1 Protopterus annectens
ATGCACACAGATATACACACACACGCGCACACACACACACACACACACACACACACACACACACACACACACACACACACGCACACATACACACGCACACACACAGCAGCCCCTCCATCCCCTCCCACAACCATTACAATGTCCCGTTACTTGGCTATTGTCCCCATTTACCGTAAACACTATTGAAACCTGTCAAGGCACATACTATTTTCTTTTGTACTTTTGCAGTGATTATAGATACAGCACAACCACTGACAGACACTGGCTAAACAAAACAATACAGTCTCACAATGAAAACAGACTCAGCATTAACAGTAAACTTCTCTGTCCTTGAAACTCACATTCATTGAAACAGCATTGAAACCCACATTCAAAAAATGCATTTGGCTGGTAGCGGAAAAAGTTTACCTTTTGGCTATTTTCAAACCATATGCCCCTTGCACATATTCTTAGGACAATGGAGACATGCATATGTTCTTTGATTAACCCTCCTGCTTGTATTAAATGATATTCCTTGTTTAAAATAACACCAGTTGTCAGTGTGTGTTTTAATTTTATAGTTTTGAACATTTTTCCAGCAAGTAATGCAACAAAATGAATAAACCAATAATGCCAAAACTGTCAATTTCAGAACATATCAACAATAAAAGGCCACTCAGTATCAGTCAATATGCACAGTGTCTGCAGAAATAAAAGTAATCTATCTAAATAATTCCACATTAAACAGATCTGTAACTAATGAAGAGGTTGCTGCTAGCAAATTACTTTATATTTTAGTGTTTCATCTACAAATTCAGTACCAGCTGCCCTTGAAGAATAAATTACCAATGTTACTTTAAAAAAGTAATCTGGTAATATTGCAATAAGGAATAGATGGAAAACTGACAACAGGCTCATAGTTGCTAGGCATCTCATCCAAAGGAGGGCACAATGATGATTGCAGCACCCCTATCCCCCTAAACTAAACACCGTATCCGCATCCCATCTACATGGTGTGGGAGTAGACTCATATCCTTCTGCATTAAATAGCAAGTATGTTACCTGTTGTGTTTATGAACACTGCTTTCAAACTGTATTAAAGAAACAGTGATGACCATTTGCTAAACGAAACAGTTGCACATTGAAAGCAGACTTAGAATTAGCAGCAACAATCTTCTCTTACATTGAAGCTCACAGTTCTTTGAAAATGCATGAAAATGCACTGCCGCTCACAATACCTTGAAAATGTGCTGCAGTTCCCAGTACCTTGTACACTGAAGTTCACAATTCCTTGAAAATACACTGAAACTCAGTCCCTTGAAAATGCACTTTGAGTGCTCTGACAGTTGGTATAGAGGATTCAGACTCTTGTCCACCTGTAACTAAGGTACAGAGTTTCAGTCTGAGCAAACTAACCTGCCATACCTAGCTAGGGCAATTTGTGCACATACACACACACACACACACACACACACACACACACACACACACACACACACACACACACACACACACACACACATACACGCACACAGACACACACACATACATACACACACACACACACACACACACACACACAAAAACACACACACACACATACACGCACACACATGCACACAGACATACACACACACACACACACACACACACAAATATACATGCACACACACACACACACACACACACACACACACACACACACACACACACACACACACACACACACACACACATACATGCACACATACAGCAGCCCCTCCATCCCCTCCCACAACCATTACAGTGTCCCGTTACTTGGCTATTCTCCCCATTTAGAAAAAACACTATTGAAACCTGTCAAGGCACATACTATTTTCTTTTTTACTTCTGCAGTGATTATAGATACAGCAGAAACACTGACAGACACTGGCTAAACAAAACAATACAGTCTCACAATGAAAACAGACTCAGCATTAACACTAAACTTCTCTGTCCTTGAAACTCACATTCATTGAAACAGCATTGAAACCCACATTCAAAAAATGCATTTGGCTGGTAGCGAAAAAGTTTACCTTTTGGCTATTTTCAAACCATAGGCCCCTTGCACATATTCTTAAGACTATGGAGACATGAATGTGTTCTTTGATTCACCTTCCTGCTTGTATTAAATTATATTCCTTGTTTAATATAACACCAGTTGTCAGTGTGTGTTTTAATTTTATAGATTTGAACATTTTTCCAGCAAGTAATGTAACAAAATGTATAAACCAATAATTACAAAACTGTCAATTTCAGAACATTTCAACAAGAAAAGGCCAATCAGTATCAGTCAATATGCACAGTGTCTGCAGAAATAAAAGTCATCTGTCTAAATAATTGCACATTAAACAGATCTGTAACTAATGAAGAGGTTGCTGCTAGCAAATTACTTTATATTTCAGTGTTTCATCTACAAATTCAGTACCTGCTGCCCTTGAAGAATAAATTACCAATGTTACTTTAAAAAAGTAATCTGGTAATATTGTAATAAGGAATAGAGGGAAAACTGACAACAGGCTCATAGTTACTAGGCATCTCATCCAAAGGAGGGCACAATGACGACTGGAGCACCCCTATCCCCCCTAAACTACAACACAGTATCCGCAACCCATCTACATGGTGTGGGAGTAGAACTCATATCCTTCTGCATCAAAAAGCAAGTATGCTACCTGTTGTGTTTATGAACACTGCTTTCAAACTGTATTAAACAAACAGTGATGACCATTTGCTAAACGAAACAGTTGCACATTGAAAACAGACTTAGAATTAGCAGCAACAATCTTCTCTTACATTGAAGCTCACAGTTCTTTGAAAATGCATGAAAATGCACTGCCGCTCACAATACCTTGAAAATGTGCTGCAGTTCCCAGTACCTTGTACACTGAAGTTCACAATTCCTTGAAAATACACTGAAACTCAGTCCCTTGAAAATGCACTTTGAGTGCTCTGACAGTTGGTATAGAGGATTGAGACTCTTGTCCACCTGTAACTAAGGTACAGAGTTTCAGTCTGAGCAAACTAACCTGCCATACCTAGCTAGGGCAATTTGTGCACATATACACACACGCACACACACACACACACACACACACACACACACACACACACACACACACACACACACACACACACACACACACACACATACATACATACACACACACACACACACACACACAAAAACACACACACACACATACACGCACACACATGCACACAGACATACACACACACACACACACACACACACACAAATATACATGCACACACACACACACACACACACACACACACACACACACATATACATGCACACATACAGCAGCCCCTCCATCCCCTCCCACAACCATTACAGTGTCCCGTTACTTGGCTATTCTCCCCATTTAGAAAAAACACTATTGAAACCTGTCAAGGCACATACTATTTTCTTTTTTACTTCTGCAGTGATTATAGATACAGCAGAAACACTGACAGACACTGGCTAAACAAAACAATACAGTCTCACAATGAAAACAGACTCAGCATTAACACTAAACTTCTCTGTCCTTGAAACTCACATTCATTGAAACAGCATTGAAACCCACATTCAAAAAATGCATTTGGCTGGTAGCGGAAAAAGTTTACCTTTTGGCTATTTTCAAACCATAGGCCCCTTGCACATATTCTTAAGACTATGGAGACATGAATGTGTTCTTTGATTCACCTTCCTGCTTGTATTAAATTATATTCCTTGTTTAATATAGCACCAGTTGTCAGTGTGTGTTTTAATTTTATAGTTTTGAACATTTTTCCAGCAAGTAATGTAACAAAATGTATAAACCAATAATTACAAAACTGTCAATTTCAGAACATTTCAACAAGAAAAGGCCAATCAGTATCAGTCAATATGCACAGTGTCTGCAGAAATAAAAGTCATCCATCTAAATAATTCCACATTAAACAGACCTAGAACTAATGAAAAGGTTGCTGCTAGCAAATTACTTTATATTTCAGTGTTTCATCTACAAATTCAGTACCTGCTGCCCTTGAAGAATAAATTACCAATGTTACTTTAAAAAAGTAATCTGGTAATATTGTAATAAAGAATAGATGGAAAACTGACAACAGGCTCAAACTTACTAGGCATTTCATCCAAAGGAGGGCACAATGTTGACTGCAGCACCCCTATCCCCCCTAAACTACAACTCAGTATCCGCAACCCATCTACATGGTGTGGGAGTGGGAGTAGAACTCATATCCTTCTGCATCAAAAAGCGAGTATGCTACCTGTTGTGTTTATGAACACTGCTTTCAAACTGTATTAAACAAACAGTGATGACCATTTGCTAAACAAAACAGTTGCACATTGAAAACAGACTTAGAATGAGCAGCAACAAACTTCTCTTCCATTGAAGCTCACAGTTCTTTGAAAATGCACTGCAGCTCACAATGCCTTGAAAATGTGCTGCAGTTCACATTTCCTTGTACACCGAAGTTCACAATTCCTTGAAAATACACTGAAACTCAGTCCCTTGAAAATGCAGTTTGAGTGCTCTGGCAGTTGGTATAGAGAATTAAGACTCTTGTCCACCTCTGACTAGCACACACGCACACAGACACGCACACACACACAGACACACAGACACACAGACACACACACACACACACACACACACACACACACACACACACACACACACATACATACACACACACACACACACACACACACACACACACACACACACACACACACACACACACACACATTTACACACACATACACATGCACACATACAGCAGCCACTCCATCTCCTCTCACAAACATTACAGTGTCCCGTTACTTGGTTATTGTCCCCATTTACCATAAACACTGTTAAAACCTGTCAATGCACATACTATTTTCTTTTTTACTTCTGAAATGGTTATAGATATAGCACAATCACTGACAGACATTGGCTAAACAAAACAATACAGTCTCACAATGTAAACAGACTCAGCATTAACAGTAAACTTCTCTGTCCTTGAAACTCACATTAATTGAAACAGCATTGAAACCCACTGTCAAAAGAAAAATATACTTTAAAAATGATCAATACATGGTAGGTTCAGGTTAAGGCACTTTAATCTTGCAGCAAGGAGACAAAAGCGTGCTAATACAGAGTTTGTCTGACTAGAATCAGGAAATGAAAGCATTTTTTTACATTTTCTAATAAGACATTGCCTACCAAGCTGACGTAGCAAATCACAAGTTTTAACATCATTATTACATATCAGTTGTTTTCGTGAATTTCTGCTTGTACTATCAAATTTTTTGTGAGAAACTTCCTAAGAAAAACAACGTGGCCTTGGCTACCACCGGTTAGATATATGCACTATTACCATTCAAGGTACTATGGCTAATTCGAGCACAATGCAAGTATAGATTGCAGTTCATTTCTCCAACAGTTCTTTGTTTGTCTTTATCTCTTCCTTCTGCAGCTGTGCACATTCTCATACCACGAACAGAGCTAATTGTTCAAAATCATAACATTATAGAATATGGCATTGTTCATTCATTGCTTCCTGACCTAGCAGATAATCACCTGTTTCTCAAGTACATTTCCAAAAGGCATAAACATGAATTTTGCTGTGCTAGAAGTTACTAGGTCAGGGGGCATCTTGCAAGTTTCAGAAAGCACACTGCAGTTTCAAAAGCATCTTTTAGTCTCATATGAAACTAAGCTGTATGTAAAATAGTGCATATAAAATAGAATGAAAAACGTGTTAACTCTTTTAGTTTCTAATTAGCATTAAGCACACACATTAATACATATTTTTCTGACATTTCTCCCCTTTTAAAACTTTTTAATTCTATTTTCCAAAGCATAAACAGTTTGCTTCTTCTCCTAACCTTTTCCATTCAGGATTTGCAGTTAAGAGAGTCATTCAGTTTAGGCTTATGAAAGTGTTTCACTTTTCAACAACTCTTCAGTTTCAGTACTTTGATACAAAGTCTCAGAAACTGACATGTCTATAAAATCTTTGATTAACTTTTTCATGCAGGGAATGCCACAACAAATGCATGCTCCTAATAGGAGTAATCCTACACAAATGGCAATCAGGATGTTCATTAGGATGGAACCCCCCCCCCCAAACAGATTCTGGAAAAAGTCCGTCAGAGGGTTTGGGCCTGGTTTGGTCATGGTTGACACTTGCTGGATCACCTCAAGATGGTCGTTTATCGCGTGCTGGTTGTCAGGAATATACGAACAGCATTCTTCTTTGATTAAAGCGCATGTACCACCTCTCACCGCTAGGGTGAAGTCAAGAGCCATGCGGTTTTGAAGTACCACAGTTCTCATAGCATTCAGTTCATCAGTCACTAATTCGAGAGCAGAAAAAGTTGCATTGCTCATAACTTCAAGAAGTTTAGACAGTTTTCTCAGCTCCCAAATCGATTTCACTGTGCCATATGCAGGGGCTATGCCTGCCCACGATATAATGGTGTCACTCAAGTCCATGTGTGTCAGTTTATATTTGTTTTTTACGGAGTTATGGTTTCTCCACCCTGCTTCGATTCGTCCCACTGGATTCTCAGTTCTCTTGATTGGACTTCTAGGTTTACTGCTGACCTCTCTGACGTTTCAAATTTTTCCCTGAGGCAAAGCTGCAGTGTGTCTTATGGCCGGAACCAGGTAACCCAAAAAACAACTGCCGGACCAATTCTCAGGTAGCCATTTATATGCCTTTTTCCCACAAACAAAATAACAATTCTCTACTTTAGTATTGATATAAGCTTGCCCTGCATGAACATTTTCTTATCAATAATAGAAAGCTGTTTTAAAAGAACAGGATTATGTTGTATCTCATTGACACTTCTATGCATCTTCTCGAAATATGCATCATAGTTTGTATCACAAATAGTTTTAGTCTTACTGGCTTTAATATAACATTTATAAGAAACAGTCACATTACAATTACTCCAACCCACCTGAATAGTGTCATTTTTGTAAAAACATACAATCCCTTTTTGTGCAACAGGTAGGTACAATGCTATTTTGTCTTGTGATTTCACAGGTGTAGTATCAAAAATCAAGTTTTCCCACGTCTCATTGACCCCTAGGGAGACAGCAGTCATCAATAATCCCCCATATGCTGTTGGTATAGCTGTGCAAATCCAGGAGTTCGAAACATTAAAAGTCTCAGCATACACATATTTAATTGCTTGGTAAGTGTTAAAGTTTGGATGCCAGTCTATGAGTAATGCATCACGTTTGTTCAGTTCAACTCGTGTGGCTGGGAAAAGGAAAGGCCACAGAAAAAAGATCATTGTTATCAGTATAGCTATCAGAATAATCATGCAAATTGTCTGAGGTTGTTCTGCATCTCTGTTTACTCTATACCTGGTCATTTTGTCCTCATTGTACAACAGTAACAAGGTTTTTGTCCAGCTCAAAGTTCTTAACCAATTTACAGTGTGTCAGATGAATCCAAGACGCTCGCTCTGTAATCTTGACTGCAATGGGTGTTGACAGTAGCACCTGGTACGGTCCTTCCCACTTCGGAGAACTCCAGTTCTTTTTCTTCACAACCTTCACCCAGACCCATGTGCCTGGGGCTATTGCTGCTTCCGATGGTTTGGTTTGTTCTTTATCTGAAACAGAATTTAACTGCAAAAGTTTGTTATTCAAAAATCGCCTTATATACTCTGCAAGTGAACTGTCAGCCTCCTGGTCTGCAGGCATGAGAGGTTTCCACTGAGGTGTATAATATGTCCTCCCAAACAGAATTTCAAAAGGAGTTAACCCTTTTACATTTGGAACAATTCTCATACTCAACAGTGCCAGAGATAGACAGTGCACCCAGTTCTTTTGTGTCTCACTAATCAATTTCCTAAGCTTGTTTTTCAAAATCTATTGTGCCTCTTTACTAATCCTGCAGATTGCGGGTGGTATGCGCAATGGTTTTTCAGAGAAATACCGAAGTAATGGCTTAGTTGTTGTATAGTTTGATTTACAAAGTGTGTGCCATTGTCACTATAAATCTTTTCCGGTATGCCAAATCTAGGAATAATTTCTTTAATGAGGACTTTTGCAACAGTAGCTGCATCTGGATTTTTAGTTGGAAAAGCTTCCACCCATTTGGAAAACATATCTATAATGACAAGGCAGTACTTCTTATTTTCACATTTGTTCAGCTCTATAAAATCCATACAGATAGTATGGAATGGATACGGTGGTGTAGGGAAACTCCCTTGCTTAGGTTTCAATGCCCCTTGTGCATGATGCTTGTTACAAACATGGCATGCGGCACAAAATTTTTTTGTGTAGTTTGTAAATCCATACGTCGTAAAAACTCGATTCATTAACTGTACCATCCCCCCTGTTGAGACATGGCACTGCCCATGGCTCAACAAAGCTGCATATCTAAACAAGTTAGATGGCAAAATTGGTTTCCTCTCTTTGGAGATGTACAGTCCTTTCTCAAGGATTGCTCCTAGTTTTATCCATTTTTCTTTTTCTACATTTGTAGTAAGTGTCTGCATTGTTCTTAACAATTCTAAGTCTAAAATCTCAGATGGTTGTAATTCCTCACTCAAAAGAAATACTTCTGAAGCTGCTTGTTTTGCAACTGTATCAGCCCTCGCATTACCTTTTGAAATCCTATTCTGTTGCTTGGTATGAGCTACGCATTTGCAAATAGCAACTTTCTGAGGTAACTGAATAGAGTCTAACAAATCTAAAATAAACTGTGCATGATTAATTGATTTACCAGTAGATGTTATCATTCCTCTATTTTTCCACTGCTGCGCAAAAACATATACAGTAGAAAAAGCATACTGGCTGTCAGTAAAAATGTTCATTCGTTTACCCTTTGCCAAGGTACATGCCCTTGTTAAAGCAATCAATTCTGCTGCTTGTGCAGATAAGTTGTGCGGTAAAGACTTTGCTTCTAAAAATCTCAGTATCAGAAACTACTGCATACCCCACTAGATTCTGTCCTGTAGGACCCCTCCTGCACGAGCCGTCCACATAGTATGTCACCTCAGCATCATCCAAGGGAACATCCGTGAGATCTTTTCTAGGTAGTGTCTTTTGCTCAATCTCCTGCAGGCAGCAGTGTGGTTTGCCGTCTGCAGGGGTTGGAAGCAAGGTTTACGGATTCAAAGTTGTGCATCGTTCAGTTGTCATATGAGGTTGGCTCAACAGTATAGTCATACAGGAAAGATGTCTAGCAGGAGAAAGATATGCTACTTTTTCTTGCAGTAAAATAATCGCGACTGCATGAGGCACTCTCAATGTGAGAGGGTGGAATAACACTACTGAGGCTAAAGCCTGTACTGCCATTTCAGCTGTGACTACTGCTTGTACACAGTGGGGCAGGGATCACACCACTGGGTCTAGCTGTGATGAATAGTAAGCTATGGGGCGTTGTTTGTCCCCATGCTGTTGTGTTAACACTGATGTCATATAACCTTGCTTACAACCTACAGTTTGGAAAAATCGTTTATGATAGTTCGGTAATCCTAAAACTAATGAATATGTTATCAGTTTTTTCAATTTGCAGAAAGCTGATTTTGCTTCTGGTGTCCACTGTAATAAATCTTGTTCTGCCATAGGCTTTTTGAATATCATGTTGGTCAGTGGAGCAGATTCCAAGGCATAGTTTGGAATCCAACTCCGACAAAAATTAGTAGTACCTAGGAAGGACATAATTTCCTTCTTGGTAGTTGGTTTAGGTGCTTGTAATATTGCTGTTTTTCTGTCTTCATCTAATATCCTCCCTTCTTTGGATATTACATATCCCAGGTATTTGACCTGTTTTTTCCAAAGTTGCCGTTTGTTTTTGTTTACCTTGTGTCCTTGAGTGGCTAAAAATTGTAGTAATGCTATGGTATCTTCTCTGCATTCTTGCTGGGTGGGGGCTGCCAGCAGAATGTCGTCTACATAAAGTAAAATCTGGCTGCCTTTCGGTGGGATAAATCCCGCCAGGTTACTTGACATTTCTTGTGCGAATATTGTTGGACTCTCACAATATC